>NW_015174293.1:599340-624729 GCF_001447785.1 Gekko japonicus
TTCAGCAGGCATCTGCTACCGGTCTCGTGATGCGGACTCTGGCCTGCACCCCACCAGTCCGCCATCCCACCCTTGCCGCAGTGGCCGGCACAAGCCAAAGCAAAGGCAGGAAGGCTCCTACCTGGGCAAGAGGGACCGTCCAGCCCTCCCCTCCCGGCCCCAGGACGGGCACTGCCAACTCCCCAGGGGGCGGGGGGGGCCCTTACCCGTTTAGCCCTGTCCACATTGTCCCGGAAAGGAAAGAAGGCATCTGAGCTGAGCGAGACTCCGTGCAGCTTTGCCACCCAGGCCGCCTTCTCCGCCTCCGTTAAGAGCGCCGGGACTTCCTCAAACAGGGCCTTCCACTTGGCCAGATCCTCATCCTGAAAAAAAAAATCTTTTAATGACCCACTAAATACGCTGAATCGGAATCAGCACTTCACAACAAGTGTCATGACCGAAGTGTTTGGTGAGTGTTACTTCCAGCACCCCGTCGCAAGGAGTGGCGCGGTTTCTATTTGGACGCACACATCTGTTCTACAGTTACAACACGACTAACTCTGGAAAACTTACAGCCAGAAGACATTAAAGTCTGCGCCAAAGGAGACGGTCATAGCTTAGAAACCCCGAAGCCTCTTACTGAAGTTTCCCCCTCTGCTTGATTCACATGCTTTGCTTGGCCTGGCTTGTGTGCCCCTCCAGTCGGGGAGCAAATAGCGGAACACCCAAAACACAGGGACCCAGTTCAAGGAGCGAGAGGGAAAGTGTGGCCGACAGGATCTTGACTGGCCGCCCACCTCCTCAAGCGCCACCCCTCCAGCTCCCGTTTGCCCGCAGGAAACAACCAGGTTCCCTGCCACGGTTGGCAAAGCAGACACAGCCCTCTTTGATTTCCGGAGCTCATCGTTTGGAATGGGACACGCCGCTTACTGAGCTATGCGGTGCGTCTAACGGAAGCCGCTGTGCTGTGTAAGTACAGTCAGCTGAACACACACACACCCCTCTCTGCTCACATCTGGGAGGAGGGGGACAAGGCGGCTGGCATGTCTGCTCTGGACGTTTCTTTTAACCCTTCAGTGCTCTGGGCAAAGTTCTACCAGGATCCTCCACAGCTCCTTTAGGGCAGCTCAGTTTCCACATGTCATGCAGACCCAAGTCTTCAACGTCCACATCGCCTCCTCTCGTGAATGAGCCAGAGTCCGTGTGTGCAGAAGCAGGAGAGCTGGGCACCCGTGATGGATCTGACAAATCCCCCTAAACTGACTGCCTCGTCCCTGAACTGCGGAAGGCGGGAGAGGGCTGGGCGAAGGAAGGGCCCCCCCCCGAGAACTCTGGCCTCCTCCGGAGGGGAAATCTGCCCCCCCCCCAAGTGGTGCAGGGATTTCAAACACTCTCTTGGCAGCAGAGTCCAGCAGCAGTCCTCGGTTTCTCACAGATGAGACAAGAATCAGCCGCTTATGGGAGAAGGGGACGCTATGACAGTTTTCTACCCCCACGGCATTTCTGAGGGGATATACTGGGAAGACACCTCAGACCTGACCGCGCTTTGCACTGCGTTCCCTTTAAACACAAAAAGCAGGAACATCTTTGGCCAAAGGGCCTTCTGCTTTACCTCCCCGATGGTCCCTGTGACGTACTGGTCAATCGCATTGGAGATCTCCGCCCTTTTCACGCCGCTCTTGAACTTCATGGCGAGCACGCGGGGGTGGTGCCTCAGCCACCAGCAGTTGGCCTTGTCTCCAGCCAGGCGGGTGCAGTGGATGCGGGACTGCTGCCCCGCCCCAATGCCAATCACCTGAAACACGGGCAGAGCAAAAACCTCACCAGAGATGCAGCCCCAGGGCCCACCTGCACTGGCACACAGTGAATCTCCCCAGGGACTAGTAGGGACTCTTCGAGGAATGAGGTTTCCGCAGATTTCCCCCTTCTTGAGAGGATGCTCGGTGACCCCTTACGAAGAATAGTTTCATTTGGACAAGAAGACAATGGGCTGCATCCCGCACTTTCAGTCAAGTCTAATCACAGGAAGACAGCCCACAGCAGACGGTGCAAAAGGAGGCACCAGAAGGGACGACAACCAAGCAAGGAGGAACCAGCAGCTCCAGCTCTGCATGGAGACTTCAGGACTCCCAGCAGCCCCGGGCCCTGCAGGGGGCCACACCCCACCAGCACCAGGCCAGGCAACCCCTTGCTCCTCAGCGGTAGACAGTTTGCCTCACAGCACCCGGCGCTCAGGAAAGAGGGTCTGCGTGGGCGTGGGTGTGCACCGGGGGTGGGGAGAGAGGAGCAGAGGCCTTTGGTCCCCAGGCACTCCGCACAGGAAACCTGTTCTTCCTTCCTTCAGAGCAGGGGAGTCAAAGGCAGGCCCCCGGGCCAGGACTGGCCAGTCCGGGGCTCTCGTGTGGCCCATGAGCAACGGAAGGCCCCAGGCAGAGGAATGGGGAGGGAGGGCAGCGGGGAGAGACTGCGAGGCAACGCTGGTCGAGGGTTCCTGTTTTACGCAGGTCTGCATTTTGAGTAAAATAACATCGTGAATTGGGCTTGCCTGTGTCCTTCCTACAGTTTATATCTCCCCGTACCTGGCACTACATTTTACGGCAGTTATGTCAGCTCCGGCCCTGGCCACCAAGGAGCCTGACGCCCCTGGAAGTCTACGGCATCCTGGGCAGAGCTGGGCGCCAGGCTCCCGGGGGGCGGGCGGGCAGCCCAAAGAGCGAGAGCAGCCCGCTCAGCCAGGCGCCCATCAAGCAAGCGGAAGGCGTCAAGAGGAAGAACCACCTGGGCACGTCTCTCACACATGTCTCCAATCCAATTCTAACCACGCGGGACCCTGGAGTGACTTGTGAGGCGCAAGGGCCATGCCCTGCAGCTGACAATGTGCCCCCCCCCCGGGCACCAACCACACCAAAGCCGGCCTCCGGCTCTTGCAATCCCTTGTTCCACACCAGTCCCAAATCGCTTCACCGGTGCTCTCGGGGAGCCACACCAGGCCGCTCCTCCCACACTGCGACCGGTCACAGAGACTCCTCTGGTCCCCTCCCAAAACGGCGGGCGTGAGGGAAGCCGGCCTCCTGCTCTCTCATGCACACACCCTCCGCGGGAGGCACGGGCCACGCAAGGAGGGCAAAGAGGAGGGACTGGAAAGCCCTGCCGGCATTTGGGCAACTGTCGCTGCACTGGGGAGGCAACGGAGAAGTTCAGAAGAGCCCTGAAATGTCTGGGAAAGATTCCCCCCCACACACAACGCAGAGCTCACAGGACCAGCTGAGAAGCTTCCCCTGCTTGACAGCCGCTGGCTGGGAGAGCCCAACAAAAACACACACACACACACCCTGGCGGCAGAAGCAGGGCAGCTCTGAGCCCCACGGCCAAGGGCTGCCGCCGCCGCCACCCCCTCCAGTCCCTCTTGGCAGGCCTCCCGCGTAGCCCTCCGTGTGTGAGAGAGGGGGACCCCCATGGGCCCGACCAGGAGGAATGCCACGGGAGGATCCGCCTCCAGAGAGAGAGAGAGGTGAGAAGCAAGGGGCGGATTCTGAAGGGTCCTCCTGACAGGGGCAAACGGAGGCACTACTTCCCAGCCAGGCGGAGCCCCTGCGGAGTCAGCTGCAGGGCGCCTGGTTTGCCCACTCAGGTTGGCTTCCTCCGGCACACTTCATGGCGGCCCTCGGCCCGGCAGCCCTCCCGGGGCTTACCTGCCCATCCTTGGCGTAACACACCGAGTTCGACTGCGTGTACTTGACGGCGATGCTGGCCACAATCAGGTCCCGGATGGCCGGCTCGGGCAGCTGGAAGAACAAGGAGGCGGCCGTCATGAGGGCACCCCCACTGCCAACATTAACACCAGCAGGCAGCCCTCACCCAAAGGCCCGCGTGGCACTCAGAGAGCGACCCGGAGGCTTCTCTCGAGCAGACACGCATCTCTGGACAAAACGTGACTTCCCTTTGTTCTGGAAAACCCTGAACTGGTTCGCTCTGGCTGGCACCGCTCAGCTGCAGGCTACCCAGCGGGCGACCCGCTCACGCCCAGGGGTCAGCTCCCAGAGACACAGTCAGACAAGCAGGCGAGAGGCATCGCAGAGAGTCGGCAAGCGGCCCTGGAGCTTTTAAAAGTGGGTTTCGGTCAGGTTCAGGGAGCTGCTGATAAAGGCCACAAAGCGCCTTCTCCGTCACCGGTCCCTCTTGGCAAAGCCAAACCCCCCCCCCCCCTTCCCCCAAGGGGCTAAAAGGGGGGAGGGACCCTTCGGGCAAGAAGGGAACGTCCCCCTTACAGGACCTGCGGCTGGTGCTACGGGGCCCTTCCCGCCGTGCTCTGGGCAGTTCTGGGCTCCCTCCGGCTAGAGTGGATGCGGACATTCCAGCCCCTGCCCCGCTGGTATAAATGCCCACTGCACTTGACGGAGGAGGAGACTTGGGGAAGGCAGGGACGCCACTGGCAAATCACCCCACAGTGCCAACAAGGCTTGGTGAGGCCTGGGAGTCCAGTGCTGGCCCCTCCCTCCCCCAAGAGAAAGAGCCGAAACAGCCCCCTGCTGATTCCCCCTCCCCCCGGGCTGACTGCAGGGCCAGAGTGGCAGGGCAGGACGGGGGGGGGGGACTGCTCCCAGAACCCTGGGTCACCCGCGGTGTGTGTGTGTGTGTGTTTCCCTGGACATCTCAGGGAGTGCCAGCGCAAGGGCCCAGAAGGTGCTCAGATGTGCCGCAGGAGGTCTGGCTCCAGGAAAGGGAACCGTGGTGGGCCCCACAGGACCAAGGCAGCCACCACAAGAGTAGACTGGACGGAGCGCAAAGGAGAGGACTGGCGCCCAGCATGCCAACGGGACACCCACCTCGTTCAGCACAAGACATCACGGCCTGTTCACGTGGTCTCCATTCAGCAGTCCTCCCCACCCCCCGCCCCAGCTAACCGCGTGGAACGGCAACAGGCCCACTTCCGCATCTCAGAACAGGGGCCCAGGAATGAAAAGCTTCTCAGCCGCCTGCAAAAACTTTCCACAGAAACGTGATGTGGCCTTAAAAACCTGACACACACAGCAAGGCGTACGGAACCAACTGTCTACGTGGCTTTATAAAATACCAACAACAGAGATACAAGAGAAGCATCTAGATGCTTCAGTCTCGTCACCAAGGCTACGGGAATTGTGTCTTTCGGGATACCCCTGGATTTGAGCAGCTACATTTAATCTGAGCGCTGGAAGGGTTTCCGGGCAGCTCCAAAAAGGAACGGGAGATGCCAATGATAACACAGACATAATCCAATCTGCCTTGGTTAAAATCCGGGTCAAGTTTTCCATCTCACTGGTGGTGAGAGATTCCTGGCTCAATCTTTTAAGTTTTCACTGAGAATTTAGAAATGCAAGACAGAGAACTTTCAGAGTTTGGAATGGAAAGATCTTGCTAAGTTGTAAGTAAATCTATTCCACCTTTCCTAAGAGCATAGATAAAAATGTCAGGTTAAAAAAAAGCAAGCATTCAAACTGTTCAGAGAGGTGTGCTGATTCAGCCAAGTCATTCACTGAACACACACGGTACAGCAGTAAACGGGGCAGCTGTACTGTACTGGAGAGCCAGTTTGGTGTGGTGGTTAAGTGCGCGGACTCTAATCTGGGAGAACCGGGTCTGATTCCCCCACTCCCCTCCACTTGCACCTGCTGGTGTGACCTGGGGTCAGTCACAAGCTCTGGCACAGCTGTTCCTGAAAGAGCAGTTTGTGTCAGAGCTCTCTCAGCCCCACCCACCTCACAGGGTGTCTGTTGTGGGGAGGGGAAGGGAAAGGAGTTTGTGAGCCGCTCTGAGACTCCAAGTGAAGGGCCATTGGGTATAAATACAATCTCTTCTTCTCCTCCTTCTCCTGTGGGGTGGGGTTAGGTGACTTTGCAAAGTCAAGTCAGAAAGGGGGAAAGATTCAGTCATTCATATGCCAGACACTTTGCGGGGTAAACCGGAAGTGCTGTTCAGCGGGCACGACACACCTGACACCCCAGGAGAGCCTCTGACCGCTGAGCCGGCGCTCCGTCCCACACCTGCGCTGGGGATTTCCTCTCACCCGTGTGCTTCGCTGGGCAAGTATGCAGAGGTTCATGCAAAACTAAGCAGAGAAGAGGACGTGTGTATCTTGACCCAAAAATGCCGACAGGGCCAGCACGGACCCTTGGCACAGGCTTGGAAACAATACCGTTTGCTAAGTGCAGATTCAAAGCACAGGACAGTGACAGCTATGAGCCAGATAAAGGAAACCGCTGCCTGCCCTTCCTGAGCAACCACACCCATCAGTGAATATCAAAAACATCAGCACTCCTGTGAAATATTTATAAAAGGCAGTAATGTCAGGTGCGCTAAAATGAAACACGCGGGAATCCTCTCAGCGGGTATTTCCCTGGGTGTGGACTCCAGTCACGACTGGGACTCTGTCTCTGCGCCTATAGACAGGGGCCCTGGCCCTGCGCCTCCCAAGCAGCCCCGGGAGGACTGGGGCCGCCACCGCTCGATGTCTTCCTCATCAAATGCACCTGTCCTTCCTCGGCTCCAACAGACACGATACGGTGTCTCAAAATAAAACAGGTCGCAAAACACGTTGCAGTTCCTACTCCGTCGGTGCCAGAAGTGTGCACACACAAGTCACGTCAGCCAATCACACCCCGGCCAGCCCAGCAAGGCTTATTGGCACAGGGAGTTGGACGGGTGCTGCTTGCACAGAGCTGTAAACGCAAAGAGAAGCTCCAGCGTCCGCTAAGTCAGCTCCAGGGCACCCATGCGGGACGGGCCTCCTGCTCTCCTCTCCCCAATGCCCGGCCCGGGGCTGTCCCCTGGCTGGGGCAGTGCCGCTTTCCTAGTCCCCGGGTGGCCACGTGCTCTCTGGGGGCTGCCTGCTTGAACCAGGGGCCCCAGGCAAGCCTCTGGAGCAGCTGATGCAGACCCGGCTGTGCCCAAGCAGTTCTCCTTCCTGTCTCATCCCTCAGTCTCTCGTCCCTTGCGTCTTTCGCACAGCCGTGGACAAGCACAGCCGCTCTCTCCGCCCCACTCTGTATCGGTGAACAAGGCTGCCGGAGGAAGAGGAGGAGGAGCTGCTGGACCCTGGCTTCCCCTAGCCCGGGACCGACCAGCCGGGACTCTCCAATCAGCAGTAGTTCGCTAGGAAAACAACCGTGATGTGAGAACGAAGCCGTGGTTGAAACAATTAGAAAAAATATGTTTTTTAATGTGTCCAGTGTGTAACAAGTCGTTAAAGTTGTTTCCTTTGAAGCAAAGTGGTCTCAAATATCTCTTATGACGGTGCAGCGCTCACTGGACCGTTTCACTTAAAGTTTCATCAGATGAGACCTTTCACTGGAAAATATACATTCATTTTCTAACAGAACGACATAGAATTTTCTAACGATTTTGGTCTGAATGCACCCTAACTCACCCCCTTCATCATATTTTCACTGCAAAGTAATGATGCTCCCTCTGTTGGACTGGCTCATGCCGTATTCACTGTGAGAGAAGCCCTTTAGAAATCCTCCCTAAACTAACTGCTTCAGGCGCTGCACCGTCATAAGAGATATTTGAGACCACTTTGCTTCAAAGGAAACAACTTTAACGACTTGTTACACACTGGACACATTAAAAATATATTTTTTCCAATTGTTTCAACCACGGCTTCGTTCTCACATCACGGTTGTTTTCCTGACAAACTACGGTCTGTCCCGTGATCTCTCCTTCTCCGGGACTCTCCAATCGGGCAGGCGTCTTTCCCTGACCCCAGACTCCTGGCATGCCAAGCAGGGGCTGACTACTGCCTCCGGAGCGGCCCCCCTTCTCCATGGCCCATGGAGCTGGGACCCCCCCCCCCCTGGGGGGGGGGGGGCTCTCCTCCAGAGTGGAGCAGACCACCCGGACAAGCAAGCTCAGTTATAAAGGGGTGTATGTGTGTGTGTGTCCCCACCCCCTGGATCACCGTACGTTTTTATTTTTCGTCACAATGTTTTTGAAGAGGGCCCGGTCGACCAGGCCATCGTTCCTCCTCTGCATGAGATGCAGGCCAAAGAGGGTGCGGAGCTCGTTCTCCTCGGGCTCGTAGGCCGGGTCCATCTGGAAGCAGAAGCAGGGGAGGGGGGAGAGAAAGCACTTGAGGTGGGGGGGGAAGCCTCGCCGGCATCGCTCCTCCTCAGCACTCTCCAGGGACCCCGGGCCCCAGGCGGGCTGGGAGAAGCGGCACCCCAGAGACACTGGGCTCCTGCCGGCCGAGAGAAAAGCTCGCCCCAAATCGGTGTTCCAGCCGCCGTGGAGAGGATACTGCCAAGCGCAGCAGCCAGTGGCCCCTGCCGGCCTATGGGATCAGACCTTGGTGGAAGCCCCTTCCTCCAGCACTCGCAGGGGGCCGGCCCTGGCCCGCCTCTGGGCGGTGACCCTTAGCTCCCTTCGTGGCCTCCCACCCAAGGACCCACCCGGCTTCGCCTCCGAGACCGGAGGCCATCAGGCCAGCCGGGGAGATTCAGGGCAGGGCAGAGATAATTCAGCAGAAATGAGTAGAATCAGGAGGGCTGAAAGGCTCATGGTGGGAACCTCTTTAAACAACAACAACAACAACTTTCAGAATTCTGTTGTCAAGTCTGGTTGGGGTGGGATGAACAGGAGTTTCCCAGGAAAGCTGCGAGCCGCGCGGGGCTGCCTGGGCCAGGGGTGGCCAAATTTGCTTCACGGAAGAGCCACCCAGAGTCAACGCCAATTGTCTGAGAGCTGCAAGGCAAATATGACACATATGCTCTTATTAACATTCAACGAGACTGCCAAAAATAAAAACAAAAGGGGGTAAAAGCAGATATTGAAAATGATAATTTATTTGTCCAGTGATATTTGTTTGTTTGCTAATGATATTTATTTGTCCGAGAGAGAGAGAGAGAGAGAGAGAGAGAGAGAGAGAGAGAGAGAGAGAGAGGTGGAAAGAAAGAATGAAAGAGGTGGAAAGAGAGGTGGAGAGAGAGAAGGAGAGAGAAACAAAGAAAGCAAATAGAGGAGGGAGGGAGGGGGAAGGAAGGAAAAGAGAGAGAAAGGAAGGGAGGGAGGGAGGGAGGGAGGGAGGGAGAAAGGGAGAAAAAGAGAGAGAAAGGTGGAAAGAAGAACATTGGCTGGGAAAGAAAAGACTGTTCCGGGGGGGGGGGCACGCCTCCCCTTCGCTTCCCCAGCCGCCCTGCTGGGAGTGGCACAATATGTGGCTCCTGAGCCAGAGTTTGGCCCCCCCTGCAGGGCCTGGATCCTCCCTCTGGAGAAGAGACTGGATTATTGAGGACAAACCTCACGGGCAGCTTCCAGAGACCTCCAGCTGAGATGAAGCTGGTTCATTTTCTTTCAAACCACGCCAGAAGGAGCCTTAGGGAAGGGGGAGCAGGGAAGTCTGCCGAGCCATCGAACCGGGTTGGGGGAGGGGGGCCACGAGGCCCTTTCAAATCCCTCCCGGCCCCCCCGGCCCCGTGTGGGCACTGACCTGGAGCACACAGTAGCCCCCGTTCTTCTTTTTGGACAGGATCTTCAGGGCTTCTTCCTCGTACCCGGGAGCCACCACTCCATCTGATACCTGCACGCAGGACAGCAACACAGCCCGGTCAGCCGGCAGAGGCCGAAGGCAGCGCAAAGGATGGGGCCAACCCCAAGCCCCCTCGTCCTCCCAGACAAGGCAGCCATTGCAGAGGGGAGGGGAGGGGAGGGGAGGGGAGGGGGGGTCACACGCCCCCACGCCGCTCCTTAGGAGACCTCCTCTCTGTGCAGGACGCTGCTCATCCCTTGCGAGAGGGTCTACACGTCGCCTTCTCGCCAGCGTGCTAATTTTTGATACGCAGAGCAGTGTTTCATCCTGAGAGCACCACGCCCCCACGCAGCTGGGGCTGACCGCCTGAGGACCCCCTCCCAGAGCCAGTGGGGGTAGAGAGGCTGCTGCTAACCCCCCCGGGCTCTTCAGGAAGGGACATCACTGCTGCTGCTGAGAATCCCGCAGACAGTGCTACAAAGTGGTGGAAACCCTCCTGTCTGGGGACCTTCTGGGCATGGAAGAAGAGAAGAAGAGATTGGATTTATTCCCCTTGCCCTCTACTCGGGAGTCTCAGAGCGGCTGACAGACTCCTTTCCCTTCCCCTCCCCACAACAGACACCCCCTGTGAGGTGGGTGGGGCCGAGAGAGCTCTTGACAGAAACGGCTCTTTCTAGGGACCAACGAGAGGGGCCCGAGTTTTTTAAAGGCGGAAAGGGGAGTGAGTGAAAGCATGGCTCCTTGCAAAACATGCAACAGGAATCACTCGGATGATAAAATCACACATTCCGTAAAACCAACCCAAAAAGCACGTTCCCTGCCCCCACGCAGACCCACACAGATGTCACGCAGGTTACACTCCATTGTTTTGAAAAATCCTCAGAAGTCAAAACAGTTTTTATTAGTAGAGGCATTATTATTATTATTATTATTATTATTATTATTATTATTATTATTATTATTATTAATGGGTATCAAAATATTTCCATCGTGCCTTTCCTTGTGGCTCAAGACAGCTTGCCACTCGCCAGGGGGCAGGTTTCGGAGGAAAGGCATCGCGCTTCCAGCGGCTTGACATCTTTGGCTCGAAAACATCTCTTTGCAAAATTATTTCTGGACCATCCCATGCAGAACGGTGGTGCGGGAGAATTAATTTTAAGGACTGCATTCCAGGAGTTGATGGGACATGATTACGGTGGCTGAGACATGGGGGAATTTAGAGCGTGACACGCATTTGGCATAACCTTCCGTTGTGGCCTATCAGGCCCAGATGTGCTGTTTTTAGGAACTCTCTCCCACCCACCAGGCCCTTCGTAGCCTCAGACTACCTTAGTTCCTTCTTGCCACCTGACTGTGTTTCACACGCAGCATTCCCAAGCCGCCCTTTCAGGGTTCCCTGTTGCTTTAAAGTTTCAACAGGTTCCAAAGGCAGGTTCCAAAGACCCGAAAACGTTTCTCTCCACCAGTAGCAAAAGTGCAGCACCCTAACCCTAACCCCCCCCCCCCCCCCCCCCCGCCGCCAACCTGCTGGGTATCTGTTAGCAACACAGCCCACGACAGCCCAACCATCCTGAGGAAGAACAGGGAACAATGGCTTACCTCTCTGGAAATGATCTTCGCCGTGGGGACGTCACAGATGTCGGAGAGAGCAATGAAGTCCCCGAAGGACGACATCCGGTCAGCCCCTGGAGGGAGGGAGGGGAAGGCAGCAACAGACCAGTCAGACCCTCAAGGCGCCACGGCTGAGCTTTGCAGCCACCCTGAGCCTGCCTTGGCGGTGGGGGGGGGGAGGGCTACAAATCAAATTAAATACATAAATAATAAATAAATAGTTCAGAGGTGGGTACTTGAGGCGTGTGGAACAGGTCAGGACTTTGGAATCCTGGGAAAGAAAGTCTCTCAGTCTCCACGTCTCCCTCAGTAACTACTACTTCCCCCCCCCCCTTGGAGGGTGGGGCAGAAACCTACCCTTTAATGACATGGGAGCCTCTACCTGGGGGAGGGCGGGTGGCTGGACAAATCCCGGCCCTTGCCGGTTTCTAAAATCAAGTTCCAACCATGCAATGAAAGGGCTGGGGCAGAAATGGGGAGACCCGAGTCTTGTCTGGGACCAAGGGAAGCTTTCAGGTGATGCTCCAAGTTGACCAGCGTGTATCTCCAGCTGGCATCTGTGGGGGTGGGAGGAGGCCTGACGGGTCACTGGCAGGTCTCTGTGGGATCGGGGCCCTCTGACAGGGCGACCCAGTTGGAGCCAATCCCAGGGAGAGTTCCTAAGCGTCTGTGACAACAGATTTCATGTGGTTGGGGGAAGAAATATCCCGGAAGGGGTGCAGGCTGTCCTGGCGTCAGTCCTCTTTGTCATCCCCTGATCTCCTCTTCATTCTCAGTTCTTCTGGGGTGGGTCACCCCCCCTCCCTCCCTTTCTGCTGGTCCTGCTGCAGTGAAGTCGGTGAAAGGCAACCCACATTCCTAAGGAACACCCATCAAGCCAACCGGAGCTCTGGGGCCACAGTGACCCCTTGGGGAGACCCCTTGGGGCTGGAGCCGGGGGGGGGGCGTAGGGACAAAAGGTGATGGGGACATCTCCCCCCCCCCGATTCTCTTGCTGCCACCGGCTGCAGGATTGGGATTAAGCCGCTCTCCACAGCTACCCCTCCCTCCTCATTCAGAATCAGAGACACAATCAGGACATAAAAGCACAACCACATGATCACTGGCTACACTCCAAAAAACCCCCCCCATCAAAAATGCCTCGTGGCCCGTGAGGTCGGCACTGGGACCCAGCCCCCTCCTCTCTCTCTCCAGCAGTGGTCAGGGACACAGAATAACCGCTCGCGGTCTCTTTATCTCGCAACCAGCCCCCCCCCCCGGAAATGTGAGAGGGGGCTCTTCCCCTCACCGGGTCATGTGTGTGTGTGTGGGGGGGTTCCACAGCCAATCCAGAGGAGGAGGAGGAGGAGATAGGATTTCTACCCCATGGCCCTTCACTACCTGAAGGAGTCTCAGAGCGGCCTACCATCTCCTTTCCCTTCCCCCTCCCCACAACAGACAGACACCCTGGGAGGTGGGTGGGGCTGAGAGAGCTCTTTCTCTCGAGAACTGCCCTTGAGAGGAGAGCTCTGAGAGAACTTATGGCTGACCCAAGGTAGTCCCACCAGCAGCTGCCTATGGAGGAGTGGGGAATCAAACCCGGTTCTCCCAGAGTAGAAGGCAGGGAAGCACACTTGTAGAGGCTGCCTGGACTACTAACGGTGTGAATGCTGCTGAAAAGCCAGCCCCGAAAGAGCAGCGGCTGGAGCCCCATTTCACACGTGCACCCACCTCTTGCCCGTGCGTACGCAGCTGCCAAGGGGGTCAGAGTCTTGAGCAAGTCGTGCACCATGCAGACGTGAGCCTCTTCCTCGCTGAGTGGTACGCCAACAGCCGCACCTGGTGGGCAAAATCAGCAGAGACAGGAAGTCCAGACAACAGCTAAGAAGCATGCAAGGAAATGGTTCCCCGCAGAGTTTGAAGCAGGCACTCACAGGAGGGAGGCAAAAAGAGGCGTGGATGGATGCCACTCTGACAAAGAGCCGCTGAAAGTCATTTTCAAGGTCACTTTTCATGGCCCTGGTTTGGGGAACGGCTTTGCAGCTCTGAGTGCAATGAACCCCGGGAGCCATCATGCACAGTCAAGTGGGAGGGAGGAGGATGCGCTGCACGGTGAACTGCGCTAAGAACGCAAGCAACCAGCACCAAACCGTAAGAACACGGCCTCAAGACTGCAGGACCACTGCAAACACATCTCACGCAGCTATGCCAAGCACTGGGCAGCAGACTCATTCCGTCATAATTTTATGAAGTCATTCATGTGCTCATTCATGTCCAAATGGGATTAACGCTTAAGTTATGACCACCATGCCCTTTAAGGTGCGCACAAAATGAAAATCACAGGGGGGGGGGCGGGGGGGCAACAGCCCTATCAAAGCTGCACCGTGTTATGACGCATATGCATTTATCGTGATGACAATGAACACGGCCAACTGGCCTCTGTGCCAGCCACATCCTGGCCCATGCAAAGCTGCCTGGTGGAGCGGAGCAGCCATGACACGAAATGACACACCAGGGAGTCGGCGGGTCAAATCTCACCTTCACCATGAACTGGCCAGGTGGGAAGCCACGCAAACTCTGGGTCTCGGACCCTCATCTGCAATACGGGAATGTGAAGAACTCCGTGTGGTCACGCAAGCCCACGCACCCTTGTTCTGGCCACAGGGACTGAGGGATTGACTCCGCTGGCCCGCATCGCAAGCAGCTAGACCGCCGGGGAGTTCCTCTTCCCCAGACAGGGTTTACGCTCTGCTGCCACCCACAGCCCACCAGGAGCACTGCAGCTTTGCAGCCTCCAGTCAGACCTCCCCGCTCAAATTCAGAATCCCCCCCCCATTTTTAACCACCACGGAAGCCAGGGGGAACAGCCGGGACAGACCCCACACTACCCAGGCTCCCCCCGCTTTTCATCTGCTTCTGTAAGCATGAGTCAAAGAAGGAGGCGAATGGAAAGACTCAGCGACTCCCAATTGGAGACGTTTCCAAGTGGAGGCTGGAGGACCCTCTTTTGGGTATGTTGTAGGGCTCTCTTTCGGCTCTGCTCCTGCAGAGTGCAGCAGGGGGTTGGACTGGATGGCCTGCAAGGTCCCAGTTCCAACTCTAACGTTCTATGATTCTAGTTTTGGGTGGGGGATTTTGACTAACACAAGGGAAAGCACGCAGCGAACAGTCCAAGACTACAAGTATCTGAGGGCAGGCCAAAGCAAACAGGTGTAAAACACAACCCCCCTCTGTCCCCAGGCTTAGATCTCAGGGACGTGAGACCCTGAGACGGGCAGGAGCCCCTTCATGGTTGTTCCGGGTTTGCTGCGCAGGCTCCGCCCGTCTCCGTCCTGCCTCCTTCCTGGGCTCGGCCCTTCAGGGCAGGTGCTCGTGACGCCTGCTGTTCTGCCTCAAGCACACCTCCTCCTGTCTCCCCCAGAGGCGTCACCCCCGCCCCCTTCTGATCGGGAGAGCTGCTTCTCCCCACAAGCACCCCAAATCCCTCCCAGGGGAGGATCGCCAGGCAGGGAAGAGGCAAGTCCTGGCTCCATCCCCTGCTCTTCTGCTGCCCCCTGGGGCTGTGCCACCAAACAGAAAGCATGGACCAAACACCCACCCAGCCACAGGCAACTCTCTCCGAACAGCCTTGGAGCACCACGCAAGCGCTGCTCCCTCTCTCCCGCGCACACACGCACACATGCTCTGCTGGCTCTTCCGATCTAGACACAAGCAGGTCTTTGCAAGCACACGCACGCAGGCGGCTGCAGCCACACCCCCCACAACCAAAGCAGCAGGCGGAGAAAGCCCCGGGTGCCCCACCGACCGACCGACTGACCGACCGTCGCCTCACCTGCCGGACTGACGTGCTTGAAGGAGGTGGCAGCCGGGAGGCCCAGGGCCCGCTGGAGCTCCCGCACCAGCTGCCAGGCGTTCAGGGCATCGCACAGGTTGATGAACCCCGGAGAGCCGTTGAGCACTGCGGAGGGAGAGAGAGAGAGAGCGGGGGAGGGGGGCAGCACCGTCAGTCGGGGAAGCCTCAGCAGGCCCCGCAGGAAGTTCTCCACCGGCCCGGGGTGGGCTGCAAAACGGCCTCCGCACCGGATTCCTTTCCAGGCCTTCCTGGACTCAGCAGCACGTGGCAATGGGGGGTGGGGGGAAGAGACTGTCCCCTTGGTGCGACACACGTGAAGTCACGGAAAAGCACACCTGGCCCAAGAACGGTGTGGCGATGAGGGGTGCTCAACATGCATTCCGCTCCATCCGACAGAACCAGTCCTGTGATCGCAGTCCCTGGTGCGCTCTGGCCAACCTGAGGTGTGACTCCTTCCCCCAAGGGACCAGATCTAGAAGCCCGTGGCCCTTTGGGGAGGAGCTTCCACGGCCCACTCTTGCCTGACTCCCGGGGGGGGGGACGACACACACACACACTTGTGCGTAAACACCCTGGGGAAGACGGAAAGGTGCATCAGGGAACCTGGGAGGGAGGGCAGGAGGGCGAAGGAAGGCCACGTGCAGAGGCCCAGGGGCCAAGGGAGGCGAGGGCCACTGGAGAGAGACACACACCAGAGGTGTCCGAAGAAGGCCAACGCAAGAAGCCTCCAAGCCGAGAGGGAGGAGCTGGACCGCTGGGCGCTCCGTGGCCATTTAGACAGAGCGGGGGTCTCAGACACAGAACTTTTTCTCCCGCTCCCAAAATGTGACACCTCCGGGGGACGTCCAAGGAAGCCGATGGGCAGCAGGTTCAGGACAGACAAAAGGAGACACTTCTTGACACAATGAGCAACGGTCCGTCACTGGCCACTATGGCCTTGGTAACATTCAGAGGCAGGAGACTTCTGGAGCACCCTGGGAAGCCTCTCGGCCCCGCTGCCGGCCCTCCGGAGGAACCGCCTGGCCAGAGTGTGCAGGAGGCAGCAGGAGGCTGGCCTAGAGGGACCCTCCCTGGTCTGAGCCAGCCTGTTCGGATGCATTGTGGGTCAGGAGCAGTGTGGTGGAAAGGCTGCCTGACGGGAAAGGACAGACAGGAATGGGGATAGGCCCAGAACAAAGATATTAGTTCAGCCGGATGCTGAAGTTATTTTCAGGTACTTTTGGCCACTGCAAACACGATGGCTGAAGGGTCTTTTTGTTTTCGGTTTTTTGAAGCATGAAAAGCTGTAAGCCTGGGAATCCAAGGACTGTGGCTGCTGAGCCAGAAAGTCTCCACCATGAGCTCACGTGGGAGCCCCACTCCCCCTCCACCCACGGGGCGAAGGACGCTTCCCCCTGCCTCACTACAGATTTGCTGCTCTGACTCCAAACCAGAAGGCACACGAGGCCCTCTGAACTCCCAGAAGCACGACACGAATGCCACAAGTACATTTTAACTGCATTTCTATCTAGGCATTCTATGTAAGCCGCCCTGAGCCCGCCTTGGCGGGGAGGGCGGGGGATAGATCGAACGAATAACAAACAAACGCGGAGGAGCCAGGTGCTTCCATGACGCAGAACAGGCGGTCCGAGTCACCCTACCTGTCAGGGGAAGCTGAGGCCTGAGCGTGTAGAGCTGGGCGGGCGTCTGGTGTGGATTCATGCCGTATCTCAGGGGAAGGTGAGAGACGCCTTTGCTGTACTCCTTCCGGAAGTAATCGGAGATGGCCGCGTCGTACTGAGCCGTGTGGGTGAAAGCCTGGAGGGGAAGTGGCCGAGATGCACGGAGAACCTGGACATCGGAGCCCTCACACACCTGGACCGCCCAGCCCCCCATCTCCCGTCAGGTCTGGGAAGCTGAGCAGGGTCGACTTCGGCAAGGACTGGGATGAGAGACCTCCCTGGAAGGCCAGCAGGCCGGAGGACAGGGGTGTCGTATGAATGGGAATATAAAGATTTCCCCCCCCCCCCCCGATTATTCATATTTTTCTGGTTTTATAGATTTGTCTCCCAAGTAAGATTTTATTAGGATGTAACGAAGGCCTATTAGATAGTAGGCCTTTCCCTTGTAGGTTAGATTAAGCAGACAAGAAAATAACATTCTTTTGGAACAGAAGATAGGTATAAAGTTCATGGTTTTTAGTTGTTTAGGGTAAAACTTTGTAGTGTCTGGGTCAAAAAGGATTTTAGCTTCGTATCAGAATCCTTCGTTTGAAGAATCCTTGGCCAATATTATTCAGGTTAGGTTAAGTAAACGTTTGAAGATATTATGTAGGCACACCTTTCTTCACATTTGACCAATAAGTGGACTATTACTCAAATGATGCATTGTCCTTTGTAACCAATTATGCTTTTTGAATGTTATCTTCATGACTATGTCATTTCAAGTATAAAATTTCATGTATTTCCTGATTGCGTTCAGAAATTTTTTGAAAGGCTAAGTTTGGCCTAACTGTTTTCAAGTGTCTTGGTTGCAATTAAAACACCATGAACTTTCCCCCTCATTTTGACTCCTTCTTTTTGGACTGGGAATCTATTGGTATAACAGGGGCAGGCTTCATTCAGCCCCCTCTCTGAATATCTCTGAATATCCTCCAGGCCCCCGGTAGGGGTCAGTCACCAGAGGTCGCCACGACTTCCAGGGGCACACACACACACACTCAAACACACATGCACATATGAGAAATTTTAAAAAAAACTACACCACCAATGAAAAAGAAAACCAGGATACTGGAGAAGTTCGGCTGGTCCAGCGCTGCTTTCCCGCAAGAACACACCATGTACCTTGAGGGCCAACTGGCGGCGGGTCTCCATCGTGGTGTCGTTCTTACTCGATGCCTTCATTTCCTTCGCCACAAGGGTGTAGTCCCCAGGGTCACACACAACGGTCACCCGGGCATGGTTCTTCGCAGCCGCTCTCAGCAAAGCCACGCCACCTTTGGTTAAGAAAGGGTATTTATCGATCAGGACGACTTAAGATTAAGTTGGACATGATTTGACTTGTGTTTTTTTTTTTAGCGGCGACATCAGTTACGCTTCCGTCTTTGCACACAGAGAATGTGCGACCCACTTAAACTTTTTTTTTTAAACTTACCTATGTCAATCTGTTCAACCGCCTCTTGGACGGTGACATTCGGGGACTCTACAGTCTTGACAAAGGGGTAGAGGTTGCAAACCACGACTCTAGAAGAAGAAGAAGGAAGGAAGGAGGGGGGGGGCGGGTTACTCGGAATGATCTGCTCAAGGCCAGCTCTGCAGGCAGCCGCTCCATCGGCAGAGGCGCTTCCACCCCAAAGTGCCACCTCCTCCAGCCTCGGAGGGGCCTGTGCCTGTGACACGAGGCAGGGGGGCACTGAAGCGCTGCTGCACACATTCTGCACTGTGCCCGGTGACCAGGGGATCCAGGATCAGTGAAGATCCCCGCCCAGCTCCACCCCTTCCACAGGCCACCCCCGTCTCTTCCACAAAGGGAGAGTCACAGGAGGAATCCTCAGATGGCCGCCTCACTGGCAGCTGGACCGCCGGCCGCAGGAGGGGGTGGAGAGGGCCCCACCACAGCCCAGGGAATCGCCCCTTGCCCCGCCCCGATGGCCAAACACACGTCTCTGCTGCCGGGAACACTCACATGACCAGTGTGGGCCAAGTAACGGGACATGACACGGGGGGGGGGAATGAAGTGGCGTCTTTGCAAAGCGCAAAATGTAGACACGGAACCCAGCAGCCCACGATGTTCAGGTGATGAAGGAGCGGGGGCCGTGGCTCCAGTCGAGCCTCAAGCCACTGCCTGCGCTGGTCCCTCTTCACCAAGAACCCAAGCCAGGGCCCTCCTTCCTCACCGCTTCCCAGGACAGCTGTTTCTGGGGTGCAGCAGGCCACAACATCTGGCCAGCTCAGACACGGCCCCCACCCAGGTCTGTGACCCCCACACACACACATCAAATCATGGGCTCCGATTCCAGCTTACTGGCTGAACGCAAACTCCTACATCATACCAAACCACAACTGAGCCATTGCCTCCTTCATTTGTTCATAAACATCCATAAAAGATGACTTGCTACACCACAAAGCACAACACAATCAGACAGTTGTGTTGCTCCGGGAGCAAACAAGGAAGGCTTTTTCTAAAAAAATAAAGTTCCACCCAGTTGGGGACATGGTGGTGACCCTTGGAAAGACAGAAGAAAAGTCCCCGGCTTGGCCTCTGAGTTTACTTCCCAGGAGACCAGCCAGCCAACAGATTATGGCTGAAGAACCACACTGGCAGCAGGAGGGACGGATGGTACGGATCAGGTCCGCTGGGAGCGTCTGAGCAGCCGAGGCTGGCCCTGAATCTTTGCGCTGCTGGGTTTGGAGTCCACCCACATGTCGAAATCCAAACCGTCCGGCGTCCGTCTCAAAGGTCATGTTTGCTCGTACGTCAAAACCAGAGCTCCTGACCGGAGGTTCCTTTCCCTGTGGAATTTCTCAGGCCAAAAGAGAGGCACCCATTCACGAAATGTCTAAAAAATTATCTGGCAGCTTCAAAATGGAAAGGAGCCACTTCCAGACGGAAAGGCAGGAAGCCGTTGTCTCTCCTGCGAATCGACATTTGCTGACTGGAATCGGAGGTTTCATCTCATGATGACTTATTACTCACAATAACCCCTCAGAAGGTTTACCTCACAAGGCTGAAATCCAGTTTCTTCATGTCCGCAGCATCTTGTGGAATGTCACGAGCCAGGATGCCTGGTTGGAAAGGGACAAAAACCAGGGCTTTGGTTATGCGACAAGTAAGTCCTGTTTCACCACTTCCCTCATTACATGAAACTCGTCAGGACTAACATGGCTGCCCTTAGAACAATCACTAAAAATCACACCGCATGATCCCAAACATACTGAGAAAGGTCCAGCGAGTTCCATGGGACTGTCTCCCAAGTAACTGAGGACTGTACAGACGCAACAGATTGCAACCTCTAGACTTAAAAGAGGCTGCTTGGCTGAGGAATGCTTTGCAAGGATTACCTTCCAGCACAAATTATTCACGGGTCCCAAACGACAAAAGAAAAACACCATCCGGTAGAAACAGAGCGTACGTGAGAGCCGGCCCAGCGTAGCACAAGAGTGTTGTTTCAGCCCCTGGGAAACGCCGGCTCAACCCCCCGCTCCACCCTGAACCTCCCTGGGCGACTCCCCTCTCCATGACCAGCAACACCACCTCTCAGCCTAACCTACATCGCAGGGCTGTTGTGAGGACACAGCAGAGGAAAGGCGAACCACGCTGGACACCTTGAACTCTGCAGGAAGGTCAGGACACAGGCAGCAGTGAGTTCTCCATCACCTACCTCTGCTTCCCAGGTTTCTCAAAACTAAAATATTTGAAAATATTCAGGCATTTTAAGCTACAATTTACGAAACTCAGGAAACGAGAACTTCAGCAGCAGAGCCCTTAGAGCCGGACGGGAATTCAGTGTCACCGATAGAGTCCCGTCCCCCGTGGTCCTAAGGTAGGGGAGTCTCTGACTGATGGGGGGGGGAACTCCACTCGCTCGCGGCTGCCGTGGCTGAGCTGCTGTGGCTCGATCGGCCACGACACGGGGCAGCCAGGGCCCGGCTTCGATCGAAGAGAGTACCTGGAAGACTAACCAGATTTGTGGCAATGGAGGATCTTCTGTGAGTATCTGAAGAAGGGAGCCGGGACTCACGAGAGCTCCTCCCCTGCCACAAACCTGGTTAGTCCTGAAGGTGCTCCTGGACGCTGGCTCTTTTCTGCTGCGACATGCGGACTAACACAGCTGCCCATCCTGATCTATCAGAGAAATGGCATACTGATGGGAGTGTCTCGGCCAGCCTATCACGAGGCCCTACCCAGAATTCCCCCACCACAGAGAGAGAGGGGAGGGGGGCTGGCGGTGGGCTCCACTTACCAGCGTGGACTGCCGGATGGAGGGTCTTCACACGCCCTCCGAGCATTTCAGGAAATCCAGTAAGATCAGAAACATCTCTGTGGAAGTGGAAAAAGAAATCACAGGGCTGGCACTCACTTGGCACCTTACTCTGCTTACTTATTTTATACCTGCCGCTCTCTCCAGTGGGGAACCAAGGCAGCTCAAGTTGTTCTGTTCTCTGTTGCAACCTCACACCAACCCTATGAGGTAGACTAGGCTAGTTTGGTGTCGTGGTTAAGTGCGCAGACTCTAATCTGGGAGAACTGGGTTGGATTCCCCACTCCTCCACTTGCAGCTGCTGGATGACCTTGGGCAAGCTGTAGTTCTGACAAGAGCTGTCTTTGAAAAAGCGCCGTTTCTGTCAGAGCTCTCTCAGCCCCACCGACCTTACAGGGTGTCTGTCTGTTGTGGGGAGGGGAAGGGAAAGGAGTTTGTAAGCCGCTCTGAGACACCTTTGGGTAGTGAAAGGCGGGGTATAAATCCAATCTCTTCTTCTTCTTCTAGGCTAAGTACGTGACTGGCCCAAGGTCACCCAGCGGGCTTCCATGGCAGAGTGGTGATCTGAACACGCATCTCCCAGATCTGAAGCCGGCACTCTAGCCTTTACTCCACAAAGGCTCTCACACGGATTGGCCCTTTATTCAGATCAGCTGAGTTGGCCACTTCAGAAACAGCTCTTAAATCCAATCGGCATCGGCGGCAGGGGGGGATCAATACAACTGAATTCTGATAGGAATACATCACACGTGAAGCTGCCTTACACTGAATCAAGCCATTGGTCTGTCAAGGTCAGTATTGCCTGCTCAGACTGGCAGCCGCTCTCGAGGACAGTGGCCCCCCAACGTGGATGGCTCCTTCCTACTGAACCCAGGCGAGGGGGCGGCACTCGGGGCAGGGTCTGGAGTCAGGACTAGCTTGGGGGAAGACCAAAAAACGGAAGCTTAACGCCAGACAGCAGCAGGCGGGAGAGGAGAGTTCCGGAACCACCGTGGACTCAGGGCTGCCTCGGCCAGGGCTGCTCCTGCCCCCCCCACACACACACATCAGGTGTGCAGTTTTGGAAGACTTGGAACTGGAAGGCCGATGCCTAAATGTGACCGGAGACACCTTGAGCCAGCATTCATGTCATCTCTGTCTGGCCCTTCCTGGGAAAGGAACGGATGGGACTCGGTGCATTTCCACAGCCCTACCTGAGGGGCGGCCAGACCCCCTGTGGAACCTCCCCCCCAGGACACAAGGCGGGGGCGCTCTCTTCCTTAACAAGTTCTTCTGGCCCTCCTTAGCAACGATGGGTGAAGAGCTGGGTGGAAGGATTTTACTCCGCTGTCCAAAACGAGTGAAAGACTGGTCTACGCAGTAGGGCTTACTCCCAGGAAAGTGTTCTTCAGAGTGCACATTTAAGAAACCCACCAGGAACTCCCACCAGCAGTCACAGGCTGATCAATGCCATTCCCCTCATTTTGGACCCAGGCAGCTTCCTGCCACAACACTGCGAGGGAGTTACAGACGAACGAACACAGTTTACTCAAGACCACCCAAAATGTTCTGTCTGAACCAACCTCCCGAGTCCAAATCTTATTTTCTAAGATAAATGTGCTATTTAGCATTTTTATGCCTAGTGATCTTTTGGGGCCAGCTACCGAACACTGGCTAGATGGCCATTCGCTTCTCCCAAAAATGGGAACAGGCCCCAACACTGCTTTGAAAAATCAGGTCACTTCTCACCCTAGGAAAGGGCATTCCCCAAGACAAGAAGGCGGCCCCAACCCACACTTGAGTGACATGTCACACACTTTGCATGACACAACCGGGCCATGCGGTCGACTACTAAGGCCTGGAACGAAGCAACCTTGGAGGACAGACTCAGCAGAAGTGTCCGTGGGGCGCAGGTGTGGGCCACTGCAGGTCTAACCCTACAACAGAGCCTTTGCCGAGTGTTTTACCTCAACTTAACAGATTTCCTTCACTTATCAGGGTCCGGATTCAACTCGAACACTGGTTACATCAAGGACAGACTTT
The DNA here is from genome assembly GCF_001447785.1 of Gekko japonicus. Taxonomy (NCBI): domain Eukaryota; kingdom Metazoa; phylum Chordata; class Lepidosauria; order Squamata; family Gekkonidae; genus Gekko; species Gekko japonicus. The sequence goes on from NW_015174293.1 coordinate 622,243, forward strand.
CAACATCTCCTTTCAGAAGTCCCAACATCAAGCAAGCATCAAATGACCTCCACATGACTACAAAGAGCGTGGGTTCTCATGACACCGAAAATAATAATTCAATCAAGCATCGGAAAAGAAATCCGCCTCGGCTTGTATTTCAAAGGGAAAAACACACACGTGCTACAAGCTCCCATAAAAGAAGAACCAGAGATTGGACCAAGGATAGAGCGGAGGCAATATGGACTTCTCCCATGTATCTGACCTATCTATGACCTACAACTTCTTCCAGATCATTAAGACATTAAAGAAGAAGAGGAAGAGGAGGAGGAGGAGATTGGATTTATACCCCATGGCCCTTCACTACAAACTCCTTTCCCTTCCCCTCCCCACAACAGACAGACACCCTGTGTGAGGTGGGTGGGTCTGAGAGAGCTCTGAGAGAAACGGCTCTTTTCCAAGGACAGCTCTGAGAGAACTATGGCTTGCCCAAGGCCATCCAGCAGGTGCAAATGGAGGAGTGGGGAATCAAACCCATTTCTCCTAGATTAGAGTCCGCACACTTCACCACTGCACCAAACAGTAAAGGCTGCCAATAATACTTTGTTCCCGACTACTGAAAGCCCCTCCCCCGGGGGGGCTTGAGGACTTATTTTTGCCTTCCTCACACAGCTTTGGACAAGGATGGCTGCAGACGAGTGAGGGGCGGGGCTTAGATCCCCCCCCCCCAGGAAGCTCAGAGGGTGACCTCGGGGGGGCTCCTCACTCCCACCAAGCCCGTCTCATTGGAGGAAAACGAAGGCGGGGAGATCCGCGCAAGGCCTGCTGGTGCTCCCTGGAGGGAGGGAGGGAGGGCCACGTAACATGACACAATGGCCCTTGATCGACAAAGACCGCCCCCCCCCCCAATTTCTCTTTCCTCCCCGTCACAGAGGGGACCTTGAAAAACACCACAGAAGATGTTGAAAGCCTCTCTGTCCTCCTTGATGTAACCAGTTGAGAAATAAGCTCAGGGTTTCACTTCCAAGCCATCGGTGGGGCCAAAAAAGTATCTCTAAGCGAAGCAGCAACAAAGTCTACATTGACAGGCCCAGCAGAGGTTACAGTTCCGGATTTGTCAACTTTATACATGGAGAATGTGCCATAATAGGGAACGAGGATCTGACTAATAACGGCACAAACTACAAGGGCAAACCCCCCCCCCCCTGCTTCTTACAGAAATGGTTCTATAGACGATGGGTTGTCTTAGTATCTTCTGCTGACCTCAGTAAGAAGCCTGGCCTGTGCCCTGGAAAACTGAGATCCATCTATATCTAAGTGGTCTTTAAATCTTCACAAAAACCATGTGAACTACTGCCCCTCTATGACGTACAATCAATGGTAGAATCATAGAGCTGGAAGGGACCTCCAGGGTCATCTAGTCCAACCCCCTGCACAAGACGGTTTGCCAGTTCTTGCTACCTTTGACAGGCCTGCCCAAATTCATAGCCTCACGCTCTATATTGTGGCATCCTCTATTCTGACTACCGGCACACAGATCCCACCGTGTCCAGCAGGCCTTATGGCCAAGTAAACGGGAGAGGCTGGGGAGGGGCTGTGGGTCAGTCGGTAGAGCACCTGCTTGGCCTGCACAGGGTCCCGGGTTCGATCCGTGGCAGCCTCTCCAGCTGAAAGGATCCGGCAGGAGGCGATGTGAAAGACCCCTTTCTGCCCGAGGCCCTGGAGAGCCACTGCCAGTCTGGGCAGGCCACGGACCGAGGGCCTGTTTCTTAGCAGAGCAAGTTGGCAGGAGGACTTTCTGACCCCTCACTTTCCCCACTCGAGCCCCATCATGAACCATCTGAGTCAGTGGTGCCAGAGGCAGGCCGCCCTCTCCTTGCCGCCCATCCACTCCACGAGCGGCTGGACCCCCGCAGTGCCAGGGGCCTCGACCGATACCCACCTCCGACTCTGAAAGGCGAGTGCCAGGGTGAGAGGGCCTTTGTTTACCTACCTGACGTCCAGGCCTGCGTCCCGAAGGGCTTTCGCCGTCCCTCCGGAGGCCACGAGGGCCAGGCCTAGCGAGCGGAGGCATCGCGCCAGCTCCACCAGGCCAGTCTTGTCCGACACGCTGAACAGGGCTGGAGAGGGGACAGAAGCAAGGAGGCGGCCTTCACGTTCGGAAGGGGGGGGGGCGCAGGCGGCATTGAGACCCGACAGGCTCCGTGCCAGGCGCTCTGGCTCAAGTGCTGCCTGGGGAGGTGGGAGTGAGGCCAGTGAGATCTCCCCTCAACGAAGGCGCCAGTGAGCACCACCACCACCACCACCACCACCACCACCACCACCACCACCACCACCTTTGTGCCGGTGGGCAGTGGCTCCCGCCCAGCTGAGTGAAGTGTGAGCTCGCTGCCAGTTCCTTAGCCTCTGGCTCACAGCTGGAACACGCCCGGAGCTCCCCAAGGAGAGCCACTGCTGCTCACCAGACGGCGCGGCTCAGCGGGAGCAGCATCGGGACCCCCCATCCCC
>NW_015174293.1:625432-630329 GCF_001447785.1 Gekko japonicus
GGTGGACCCCGGCAGGCAGCAGTCCCTCCCCACGTGCGCTTTCGCGCGCCCTCTCCCCCCCCAACCCTCCCTCGGGGCCTGGCTCTTGGACCGAGGAGGCCGCCGCCGCCGTGGCCCTGCTGGGCCGGCCGGCCTGCCCCGGGGGAGGGACTCGGACCGTGCGGGGGCTCTTGGCGGCCTCAGGGCATCCTGCGGCGGCGGGAGCACCGGGCTGGGCTGGGCTGGGCCGGGCGGGGGAGGCTCCGCGCTCCAGGGGCCCCACAAGGGCCCCTCTTCTCTCCTAGTCTCTCACTCCCGGGATCGGAGAGGGGGAAGTGGGGCCAGGCGCGCGCTCAATGCCGGCTCCGCCGAGAGCCTCCCTGGCCGAGACCGAGGCAGCCAGTCCCGCTGTGGCCCTCTGGCGCCTCCCCGCCCTGGATTCAAGCCCATCCTCGCGCCTCCTCTCCTCTGCTGCCCACTGGAGCAGCCCCCTGCCCTCCTCCGCTAAGGGACCCTGCAGCCCTCGGAATCCTTCGAGAGAGCCAGCCTGTCCCCCCCCCCCCCCGGGATCCCTCCAATGGTCACCTCGAGACTTCCCTGCTGTAATGCTCTCTACCCGCTGCCCTGGTCCTAAATCCAGAAGCTGCAGCTGGTGCAAAATGCCACAGCCAGGCTTTTGATGGGGCTCTCTAGGTGGGAGCACAGACAGCCTGCGCTGAAGACAGCGCACTGGCTGCCTATAGCATACCAACTTCACTTCAAGGTGCTGGTTCTTACCTTTAAAGCCCTACAGGGTCAGGGACCTACATACCTGAGGGACCACCATAGAGCACTGCGATGGGAGGTCCAGAATTGGCTGGCCCTCCCGGGTCCTAAGGACGCCAGGCTGTAAGCAACCAGGGCCAGGGCCTTTTCAGTGGCAGCCCCATCCTGGTGGAATGAGCTCCCGGAGGAGATCAGGACCCTGCGGGACCTTTTACAGTTCCGCAGGGCCTGCAAGACGGAGCTCTTCCACCAGACGTTTGGGAGCCACTGCCACCAATGAAGGACATCAGTTGGTTAAAAGGGAGAGGGCCCTGGACTCTGGATATTACCATCAACAGCCTAAAAGAACAGCGACCCCTGCAAGGACATTCAAATAAACACTGAGAGCTGACTGTGAGCAGAGAACTTGTATACTGGCTGCTACCATCATATGAACATTGATAACTACTAGCATTTTACTATGATTTTATAATTATTTTAACTGCATCTATGTTTTAATGTAATTATCTGTTTTTATGTAAGCCACCCTGAGCCACCTTTTTGATTAAGCCCTTCCTGTCTAGGATCAATTCTGATACTGCAGTCGGGTTCCTCCTCTCTGATAAGACACCAGAAGTGACTGTACAGGTTGCTGGATTTTTGTCTAAGATTTTGGTAGCAAGAAACTATTCTTAATATTGGTGTGTTCTTAAGATTTATAGATGTAATTTCAGCTTGACAGAGTTCTTATCTTACTGATTTTATGTGCCAATAATGGTTTTGTATTGTGTGCATCACATTTACCTTATACCCAGAATGAAACTTTGTTGGTCTGAAAGGTGCCACTGGACTCAAACTTTGTTTTGTTGCTTCAGCCCAACACGGCTACCTGCTTGAATCTATATAGTCAGGGCTATTTTTGCGCAGGAACACACAGGAATGGAGTTCCGGCTGGCTCCCGAGTTGGCCACGCCCAGCAGGAACTCATTAGCATAATAGGCCACACCCAACAGCAGAACCCAACAGCCCTGGGTTTTGACAACAGACAAGGTAAACAGAATAAGAAGCGAAAGGTGGGTGTGGCTGGATGACCACACTTCTGGTAACATGGGGGTGTGGCCTAAGATGCTAATGAGCTGTGATGTCAGGGGTGTGGCCTAATATGCTAATGAGTCCCTGCTGGGCTTTTTCTACAAAAAGAGCCCTGTATATAGTGCTTAACTTAGGCTTCAGTGGCAAGCACTGCTTAACACATTAGAGCTTAGAGAGAGAGAGAGTGTAGAGGGCCGTCAAGTCGCAGCCAACTTTTGTCACCCCCAGCCAGGGGCTCCCAAGGCCATGGAGAAGCAGAGGTGGCTGGCCGTGGCCTTCCTCTGCAGAGTTTTCCCCCTGGCAGTCTCCCTTCCAAGTACTAACCAGCCTAGATTCCGAGAGGTGATGAGATCAGCCTTTCCTCCTGCTGGAGCTTATAGAAGAACTTCAGAGGGGAAAAGTAACTCAGCTTCAAGGTACAATCTTATAAGCCTTCACGGGCTTAGAATTAGGAGTTAGTTTATGCAGAAATGTAAGCGGGTGGAGTGCTTCTGGACTGCCCCTTCCCACTGCAGAGGCCGGGTGGGGCAAGTCTCACACTGCGCAGATGTCACTAGATTGATCTGAATTTCACCTGCTCCCTTCTTGGAGACTCTGGTCTCTCCCCTCGAAGCTCTCCCGTTGCTTCCCAGCCCTTCTTTCCTTTCCGTGACGCTCTGCTTTCCTTGGGAGCTGAGGATTGTGCAGATGCTCCCCTTGTGCTTTGCACTCTTCACAACTGTGCCCCGTTGCCATTTCACCTTCTCTCTAGCAAGCTCAACACGGCAAAAACAGAGCATATGACGATGGGAGGGAATTGCAGCCTAGGATCAGCATAGGGGTAGTACATGAATACCTTGTTTCTTTAAATGAAACTAAGTCCTCAGGGCCAGATGAACTGCATCCAAGCATACTAAAAGGACTCGTGGATGTAATTTCTGAGCCTCTGTCCATTATTTTTGAGAATTCTTGGAGAACAAGTGAGGTGCCAGAAGATTGGAGGTGGGCAAATGTTGTCCCCATCTTCCAAGAAGGGGGGAAAGGAGGATCCGGGTAACTACTGACCCATCAGCTTGACGTTTATACCTGGGGAAGTTTTAGAGTAAATCATCAAACAGACAGTCCTTGAGCATTTAGAAAGGACAGCTGTGATTACTAAGAGCCAGCATGGGTGTCTCAAGAAAAAGTCATGTCAGACTAACCTTATCTCTTATTTGGAGAAAGTTACTACCTTGCTGGATCAGGGGAATGCTGTAGACATAGTTTATCTTGATTCCAGTAAGGCTTCTGATAAGGTTCCACGTAATATTCTTGTTGACAAGTTAGTAAAATGTGGTTTGCAACCTATGACTCTTAGGTGGATCAGTAACTGGTTGACAAATCTCACCCAAAGAGTGCTTGTGAATGGTTCCTTACCCACCTGGAGAAGAGTGACAAGTGGAGTGCCTCAAGGATCTGTCCTGGGACCTGATTCGTTCAACGTCTTCATAAATGATTTGGATGAACGAACATAGGGAATGATGATTAAATGTGCACATGATACTAAATTGGGAGGATTAACAAATACAGTAGAAGACAGAGTCAGGATGCAGGATGATCTTGACAGGCTGGAAAACTGGGCTAAAAGAAATTTAATGAATTTCAATGGGGATAAATGTAAAGTTCTGCATTTAGGTAGGAAAAATCAAATGCATAATTATAGGTTGGGGGAGACTTGTCTTGGCAGTAGTCTGTGTGAAAAGGATCCAGGGGTCTTAGTAGACCATACACTGAACATGAGTCAGCAGTGTGATGAGGTAGCTAAAAAGGCAAATGTGATTTTGGGCTGTATCAACAGAAGTATACTGTCCAGATCACGTGAAGTGATGGTACCACTTTATTTATTTATTTATTCATTTATTTATTTTAGGAAATTTGTACCCCACAGGCTCAGGGCAGGTTCCATACAAACTGATCTGCACAAAACGCAGATTTACAATTAAAATTAGGAACATATACATCAATTAAAATTAAACAATAAATTAAAATTTAACAATACAATATGCCTCGGCAGATGATGTTGATACTGGTAATTCAAGATCTGCAGTCACTGGGGGGGGGGGGAGGCCATATCAGGTGGAAGCCCTCTGCCTCAACTGAAGGACTGGTGGAAGAGCTCCGTCTCACAGGCCCTGCGGGACACTAATAGGTCTTGTAGGGCCCTGGTCTCATAAGGGAGCTCATCCCACCAGGAAGCTGGAAGTTGCCCTTCTCCATCCAATAATTTAACAAAAAGGGGGGAAAGAAAGGGGGAAAGGCAGAAAACAGCAGGAACGGTGAAGAACCCTGTCACGGGCTCTTACAGGCCACCACCTTTTGGACACCACTCTTACGCGGGACACTGCTAGCTTCGGGTAGTAGCGGGGACCACTTACCCACTGGTTTCGTTCTTCGTGATGAAACTCTCTTGGTTCACTCCAAGGCTCTTAAAACTGGCGGAAATTAGTGACCGGACTCCGTTGTTTATAAGAATAAAACGGCTTTACTGTGACATCTCTCGTTTTCCTCCAGCACAACCTTAATCAGATACACGTTCCAAAAGTTCCAACAATTAGACCGCTCTCTGGGATTCTTCCCAAAATGTGTCAGTTCCCAATGGCTGTTAGCCTCCAACCGCCCACAACCTCCTCACTCACTCTCCGTCCTCCAACTGCCTCCCTGTCTGTTTTCTGCCCATCAACCTCCCAAACATTCCATCTCTCCACACTGCCCTATGTCTGCACATCACCCTTCTCTAGGTGTTCCCTTTTTGGAATCCGTCACATGCCCCTCCTCTGAAGAACATTGCACCAGGGAAAGGTGCAACCTTTTTCTGTGCAATGGGGTTTGTGTGCGGCTTCCTTATCCTTAAGTTACATTCTTGTATCTATATACAAACAACTTTCTAAAGCAAACAAATAAAACAAACAATTCATCAACATATTACCAAGGGTACACCTTGTCCCTTAACTTAGTCTTTGAGTTTCTAGGTTGCCACTGTGGGTATAGTCTTCCAAGTTTCCCCTTTTCTTTTTATCCAGTTGTATTCCTGGACAGTGCGTCAGCGACGGTGTTCTGCTTCCCT
>NW_015174293.1:630502-630641 GCF_001447785.1 Gekko japonicus
CTATAGCTAAACACTCTTTTTCAATTACTGCCAGGTGTTGCTCTCTGTCCAGTAATTTCCGGCTAATGTATAGGATGGGGTTTAACTCTCCACCCTCTCCCTCCTGGCTCAACATGGCTCCTAAGCCGACGTTAGAAGC
>NW_015174293.1:630806-630982 GCF_001447785.1 Gekko japonicus
TGCAGCTACAGTACTGAAGGAGGGTATAAGCCTCCGGTAGTACCCTGCTACTCCCAAGAACGCTCTCACATCCTTCTTAGAGGATGGCCTGGGCCAATCTATTATCGCCTGGACCTTTCCCCAATCAGCCTTGATGTTACCTCCCCCAATCACATGTCCCAAATATCTCACTTGGG
>NW_015174293.1:634372-642100 GCF_001447785.1 Gekko japonicus
AGTTCCTCCCTCCCACTACGCTAGCAGTTTGAATACAGTCCGGCCGCCTTGCCTCTCTGTATTCCTTCACCCTGCTTACGTGGGCTATTCTCGAATCGCGACGCTGCCAACCACTTGTCACGGGCTCTTACAGGCCACCACCTTTTGGACACCACTCTTACGCGGGACACTGCTAGCTTCGGGTAGTAGCGGGGACCACTTACCCACTGGTTTCGTTCTTCGTGATGAAACTCTCTTGGTTCACTCCAAGGCTCTTAAAACTGGCGGAAATTAGTGACCGGACTCCGTTGTTTATAAGAATAAAACGGCTTTACTGTGACATCTCTCGTTTTCCTCCAGCACAACCTTAATCAGATACACGTTCCAAAGGTTCCAACAATTAAACCGCTCTCTGGGATTCTTCCCAAAATGTGTCAGTTCCCAATGGCTGTTAGCCTCCAACCGCCCACAACCTCCTCACTCACTCTCCGTCCTCCAACTGCCTCCCTGTCTGTTTTCTGCCCATCAACCTCCCAAACATTCCATCTCTCCACATCGCCCTATGTCTGCACATCGCCCTTCTCTAGGTGTTCCCTTTTTGGAATCCGTCACAAACCCCATCAACCACGAGGCTGCTGGAATACGACCCGGTGCCAGGCGCTGATGGCGGCAGGCAAAGAGTCCGGATGGGGCAATGCATTTTGCAACACCGGAGATCAGTGGGCTCCTGGCCGCGAACGGATTGATCTGTTTGCCGAGTCCGAGGGGAGGTCTGGGACGTTCAGAGGCAGAGCCCGGGCATTGGGCGAGAACCTCGTAGCATGTTGTGCACCCTCCCGCCCCACTTTGTCCCTCCCTCCCCCATTCATGTTCCTCACTGACATTCTTAGCATGATGCTGGCTGGTCAGCATAGAGCTTGTAACATTTCTGGAAAATGTGAAGCCATGGGGCAAAACAGTTTATTTACAGGGGAAAAAATGGAAATGAGGGGGATTGAAATCTTCCTTCCTTCCTTCCTTCCTTCCTTCCTTCCTTCCATCCTTCCTTCCTCTCTTTCTCTCTCCCTCACCCTCCCAGCCAAGGCCTTTTTTTCTTTCATAGCATGGACCACATATAACTTTTCAGCACATAAAAATTGCACTCTTCGGCATATTTGTGGAAATTAGAAGTACAAATGACTTTGTTTCTGCTGAGAAAAATGGCAAATATACCCAATACCTGCAAATATACGAGAGGGGGAGGGGAGAGGGGGGGAGAGAGAGAGCACTGCCCCCTAGAGTCGGATTCGACTGGCTTTCAAGCAAGGGAAACCTTTACCTAATGCTTGATTTTAAATATTTTCCAGCTTTTAACATAGTTTGGAACCTCACTTTCTCTTAGATGTACCACATTTTGATAAATCTGTAGATGGAGGGCTGAGCCGGGCCTCTGTCCATCCTCGTGGGTGTGGGTGGCCTTTGCTCACTGCAATAAAGAGAAACTTATGGGGAAACCGTGGTGTCTCTGGTGAGTCTCTGCTGGCCACAGAAGTCACGGTGTCCTGCTGCCCCCTGGTGGGTCCACCGTCCACCAGCTTGTTGTCCCTCAGGGTATGTGGCAACGTTTGGTTGGCCCGAGTCTTTACCCGATGGGGTGGGCATGTTGACTTTGTTCTCTGGCTTCTTTATCTAGTTTGGAATTTGGCATTTGGAACTTCCTGCTGCAAACCGTCGGTCTCCCAAAGGACTCCTGTGTCTCCGTGGGTCTTCATGGCTAGAGAGACGTTTGAAGCAAGCCGAGTGTTGAGCCCCTGTGCCAACCCAGAGCTCCCTGGGAGTGGAGAGAGAGCGAGAGAGAGAGCGAGAGGAGGGCTCCCGTGGGCCTGGGGGACTTTGTGACCCGGAACTCCGCTTCCCAGCCGTTATGCTGCCGCTGCAGCAACCTTCCCAGGCAGGCAGCTGTTGTTCCGGACTCCCTGGTCTGCACGCGACCGCCACATAGGACTGCGCTTCCCACTTAGAGCAGGTGGGAGCAAACGCAAAGGATCCAAGTTTGTTTCTTATGCAGTTGTAAAAACCTAACGTGGGTTCTTGAGCATCATGATTAAAATATTTTTTCCCTGAATGTGAAAAGACTGTCAGGGGGACCACAGACCCTGAACGAGCAGGAAGAGGCCCTGATCCTGCCTCAGGGTGGATCCTTCCCCCATGGCCAAAGCGTGCACACGTAACTGTTGTGCGGCTGTGAGAAGCTCCGTTGCCCGGTCTGCAGGACAGACAGGCGGACTGTCCGGACAGAGGAAGCAAAGCCTGGCCCCGCCTCTATCCCCCTCTCCCCCCACCCCGGTCTCTGCTGTTCTCTGCCAGCCGGTGCAAGCAGAGCCTTTGCCTGTGGAGGCCGGATGGCAGGCGGGGGGCGGGGGAGAGGAGCAACAATCGCCACCAGCTTGCAGGACAGATGGGCTGTCACTGGCGGGAACGAACACAGGCTGACAGCTCTTGTCATGGTGGAGGGAGGAAAACGGCCTGATGGGGAGCCTCTCTTCTGTTCTCTGCCCCTAGGATCCACCTGGCCTTCCCCCCAACATTTGCTCATGCGAAGCCATTCCCATTGCCTAGCAACAGTGAAATAATTAAATAGCTTTGACAGACCATAGAATTGCAGGTCATCTCTGCATGCCCATGACAGGTGACTGTCCTGGTGGTGGTGGTGGTGGTGGGGGGAACCTGCCTGTGAAGCAGCTCGCAGTGATGCGAAAGCCAGTCTAGAAGAAGAGAGTCGGCACGTGGCGCTGGCACAACATCTGGCCCCTGTCCCTGCAGGGTGACTACCTGCCACAGCACAGAGAGACACAAGCGTAGTCATCTTTTGAGTTTTTATTTTTCAAATTTATAGTTCACCCTCTCCGTGAACGGGCTCAGGGTGGATCGCAGCAATAGTTAGGCCATTCAGCAACACAAAACGTAACAATAAATAGTTAATTAAACCATTAAAACAGCATTTAAAAACAATCTGCACTAATACTGGTGCCGCTGGACTCTGAGTTTGCTCAATCCCGGCCACGTGGTTATCTCCAGCAGGGGAGGCCAAGCTGATTTCACTGGACTCCCGCTGCCTCCACCAAAGGCCTGGCACAGAACAGCTCCACTTGACAGGCCCCGTGGAAGGAGTGGTGGATCGCAGCCAGTGGGCGCAGCCACTCTTTCAGTTCCTATATTTCCCATCCCCCCCCCCCCCCCGGGGGGGTTTTAAAGTTCCACATATATACTCCGCCTTTCTGGCAGAGAATCGGGGCAGATAACTACAGCTCAAAAACAATGGCGTAAAAAAACAGTGTGATACATACAAAGAGTGTGTTAACCAGAGCACAAAAGTAGACAAAGTTTTTAAAAGTATAGTAATGCCACAAGCAGCACCTCAAAACAGGATTTACATACAAAACGTAAAAACAGCAATGTAATATAGACAAAAGAGTGCAATCAAACAAAATTGGCTAACAAAGCAACAAAAATGATACAGCAGCTGTTTTAATAAATAAATGCCGTGCTAGAAACCTGGAAGGCAAAGTTAGAAGGAATGTGCCTTGAACATGAGTAGAGTGCTGTGGAAATTGCCTAAATACTTGCCTAGGGCAAGTAGATAAATGGGTACCTGCTCTTAGAGAGTGGGGGGCACCCTCCTTCCATGGATTGGCGTGTAGCAGCGGTGGCGGCCGAGCGGTGTGGTGGGCAACGGGCGGCAATTCGGCAACAACATGGCAGCGGTCCGGAGCCAGGAGACGAGAAACCCAGGTGGAGACTGGCCCAGGAGGCGTGACAACGCAACGACGTAGCACGGGCGGAGCCAATGAGGACGGAGACCAGTGCTACAGCCGGGCATAGCCGCACACCTTGAAGTCCACTCCAGAAGGAGTCGCTGCCGGAAGAAGATCTTGCCGAAACACCATCGCCTTGAAGCAGGAAAAGAACCCACCATGAAAAAAGAGCCGGAAAAAGAGCAACATCAAGCGAACACACCCTGCTTGGGTGCTGGTAGGCATTCCCTTCTCCCCTGTACTATGTGGCCTAGCTAGGATGTTAAATGTTTCTCTGTAAACCGCTCCGAGCCCTCGGGAAGGAGCGGTATGTAAGTTGAATGTAATAACAATAATAATAGCAATAATAATAATAAATATACTATATGCTTCCTGATCTTTGGAAGGGGGTGAGTGGTGAAGAAAAGCTACTCTCGCTTGAGGAGATGGTGGCAGCGGCTGGAACATGCTGGAAACCTTTGGTCTCCCAGAAGACTCCTGCTTCATCATGAGTTTTGGGCAGAGATATGTTTGAAGCAAGCCAAGCGTTGAGGTCCTTCCCCTGTGCCAACCCAGGGACTCTTGTACAAAACACTGGGGCCTAGCAAAAGTGGACAGAGTCCCTCGGTTTACATGGGTATCACTCGGGATGGATAGAAACAAGCTAATGACTGAAAGAAATGGAATTCTTGGTCATGCTTCTGCAGCCTCAGCTTGTGGGTTCTGTGGGGCAGAATCATAGAGCCACAGAACGTCAGAGTGGGAGGGGACCTTGCAGGACAGGGAGGATTGTGAGGCACTCCGAAGGGACCTGTCGAGGATGGGCGAGGGGGCGTCCACGTGGCAAGTGGGGTCCAATGTGGCCAAGTGATGCACATTGGAGCCGAAAATCCTAACTGTAAATACACATTGATGGGGTCTGAGCTGGCAGAGACTGACCAAGAGAGAGATCTTGGAGTCGTAGAAGATAACTCACTGAAAATGTCGAGACAGTGTGTGACTGCAATAAAAAAGGCCAACGCTATGCTGGGGATTATTAGGAAGGGGACTGAAAACAAATCAGCCAGTATCATAATACCCCTGTATAAATCGATGGTACGTCCTCATTTGGAGTACTCTGTACAGTTCTGGTCACCACACCTCAAAAAGGATATTATAGCATTGGAAAAAGTGCAGAAAAGGGCAACTAGAATGATAAAAGGGTTGGAACACTTTCCCTATGAGAAATAGGTACTTTTCTCCCTTTCTCACAGTACAAGAACTCGTGGACACTCCATGAAATTGCTGAGCGGTCAGGTTAGAATGGATAAAAGGAAGCCCTTCACGCAAAGAGTGATTAACACATGGAATCCACTGCCACAGGAGGTGGTGGCGGCAACAAGCATGGACGGCTTCAAGAGGGAATTAAATAAGCATATGGAGCAGAGGTCCATCAGTGGCTATTAGCCACAAGGTATTGGTAGGAACTCACAGGCTGGGGCAGGTGAGGCACTGTATTCTTGGTGCTTGGGGGGGGGCAATAGTGGGAGGGCTTCTAGTGTCCTGGCCCCACTGCTGGACCTCCTGATGGGACCTGTTATTTTTGGCCACTGTGTGAGACAGTGTTGGACTGGATGGACCATTGGCCTGATCCAACATTGGCTTCTCTTATGTTCTTATGTTCTTATCTAGTCCAACCCCCTGCACTCTGCAGGAGCATAGCCGAAATATAGCTCTACAGCATACCCAGAAGGCGGTCGTCCAGCCTCTGCTTGAAAATGTCCAGCAAAGGAGCACCCACCACCTCCCAAGGCAGTCTGTTCCACTGCTCAACCACTCTTACAGTTAGGAAGCTTCTCCTGATATTCTCCTGACTCCCTTGTCATTTCCACCCCTTCGATCTAGTCTTGCCATCCGGAGCAAGAGAGAATAGATCCGCTCCATCTTCTATGTGACAGCCCTTCAGATCCTTGAAGACTGCAATCGTGTCCCCTCGAAGCCTTCTCTTTCCCAGGCTAAACAGACCCAACTCTTTCAGCCTTTCCTCAGAAGACTTGGATTCCAACCCTCTCACCATCCTGGTTGCCCTCTTCTGGACACGCTCCAGCTTATCAACCTCATTCCCAAAACGTGGTGCCCAAAACTGGACACAGGACTCCGGGATGAGGCCCCTGACCATAGCAGGATAGAGTGGAGGTCGTAGTTACCTTAAACAAGGTGTCAAAGAGCCTGCGATTAGGGTTCAAGCCCCCCCCCCAGCAGGGCACTCGGGCTTTCCACACGGTCTCTGCACCCTTCCTGCCTCTGGAGGCTCCACCCCTTCCCTTCCTCGTTCCGTTCCCAGCTGGGGGGGGGTTACACTAATTTAATTTGCATATTACATTAATAGTTTCTAATGTATTAACAACCAACCAGACCATTAAAAAGCCCAGATAATTATGCAGCTTAAAAGGAATACCAGTTTCCAGGCTAAAGCGCACCAGATCCTAACCGATGGGCTGCTGAAAACCATGGGAGGAGGCTGTCCTTGGTGTTGTTCAGCCCACCAGTTAAGATGTCCCTCGCAGGCCTTGCACTCAGAGGGGAAGGTGGGTGGCTTTCTCGGTGGTGGTGCCTTGCCTGTGGAACGCCCTTCGGGCTCTCCTCCTCCCTACACCACTCTCTCTGAAGCACCGGGCCAAAACATTTTCAACGCCATTTTGATAAGTCTGTTTTAGCCTGCGTTTTCAGTTTTCATTTCAAGCTACTTCATTGTCTGTTTTATACGCTGGTGGGTTGTCTCATGCTGGGTTTTAGTCAAGAACTGCTAATGCTTTATGGTTTTTACCATGTTTTATTTTCTACGCCGCCTCAGGGACAGGTTCCTCCAGAGAGGTGACATAAACATTCTCTAAATAAATAAAATTAACGTAAAGCTGTGGGGCTGGCCCTTTGTTTGGGTTTTTGGAGAAGGCATTCTGTCCCTGAGAGGCAGCCTGGGAGGGGCTGGAAGGGCAGGAAAGTTCTGCGGAGAAAAGGGCGAGAGAAGCCATCTGGGTCCCAGTACAGTGGACCGCAAAGCCTGAGGAGAGGCCTCCAGAGACCCGCGGCAGTGCCAAGAACCCCCCACGGCCGCCGGCCAGAGAGACTTGCAGAAGGCTTCGGAGAGGCAATAGTAAAAGGCCTCTTTGGTTCCCACCTTCAGTGGTGTTGCCTACACTGGAGCTTCATAGATGCATGTTCTGCTTTGATTCCCCATCCCCCCCCTCGTCCCGTTGAATTAAACCCTCCTTGCATCTTAAGTTCTGCTGGTAGAGGCTATAGAGGGGGTTGGAAGGTCTGGGAGTTGTTTTTTGGGAATTGAGTCTTCTCCGCTTTTGCCCACTGGCCACCGACCCAGGAGGCTGGAGGCACCGCGGCTTTTCTTTTCACCCTAACCCTCCATTGACCAGCCCAGGACCCATCATTCCTTCCCTCACCTGGGACTGCTGAGAGAATCTGGGGTTACATTAAGATTCATGTTTGTCCTAAAAATTTCCTTTTCCTATATTTCTAAAACCTACTTTGTGGAATTGTTGCATGCCTACTATTAGGTTTTATTAATACTGTTGATGGTAAAGTAGGTTATAGATTGTACTTAAAAAAAAATACTTTATTAATTTTTTTAGTATACAGCCAAAAGCACTTTTATACATATACTAGCAGTAAAGCCCGTTGTGAAAACAATACAACGAGATCTAGAAAGAGGCTCTGGAGGAGTGCTCTGGCTTTGGGCAAACAGTGTCAATTTGCTGTGGTGACCTAAGCAGGGTATAATGACATAGTCCACTGTTTTCTCCGGAGGAGTTAGATGTCATAGTTTTCTTGTTTGTCATATGTTTCATGACTCCAATAAAAATTTTTAAACATTAAATCGGCTCATGCAGACACCTCCCACCTCCGATCGCCGCCTGGAGTGGGTTGGGGGGCGGGGAAAGGCTGGAGTGGGTTGGGGGGTAAGCATGGAGTGGGTTGGGGG
>NW_015174293.1:642810-669760 GCF_001447785.1 Gekko japonicus
GCTCAGAACTGGCTGCGATGACTGGCTCCCTCCCCTCCCAGCCACCCAGCCAATGGCAGCCCAGGTTCGCTGAGGGAGCCAGTCATCGCAGCCAGCGTCTTCTGAGTGGCAATTTTTCCGGCCATACACTAACGGGGCGCATTTTAGAACTTTGGCACCCACTACTCTTTTATTATAAGGGAGAGATATTCATGTTTTTGAGGTCTTACATGTAAAACATTTCCCCCACCATTTATACACAGGTTATAGATTGTACTTGATGGGCTTCCTTTTTATGATTTTTGTAATTCTTCAATCATTGTAATTTTGAGTTCTTGCAATATAAATAGTAAGGGGGGGTGGATCAGTTGGGCTGGCTTCCAAATGGTAGATTGAGGATTGGTATATTAGTCACGGTTCCTTGACAGAAATAGGTTTTGGTTTCTAAACATGCAGTCATAAGATCTTGACGCCAGAGTGTGCTCGCACATTTGAAACCAAACTCGTTCTCTGATTTCATCCAGCAGTCAGATTAAACCCAGAGATGAGTTAACCGTTTCTCTACTCTTCCATTATTCTTTGTCCTCTTTTTCAGTGCTTGAGATACATAGTGATAAAGCTGTGGAAATAAAATATTAGAATCTGTAATTATTTGTTTAATTGTATAGACCTGTTCCCTTGCTTGACTGTATGTAATATTTCAGCTACTCAAAATCGTTTGCACCCCACCCCGAAAGACACAAAACAACAGTCCACAGCCCTTTATCGTTTAATCCGGGTGGGGGTTCGGTTTTCTTCGGTAGCTCAAGATAACAGCTTGGGGATGCTCCTGGACTTGACCTTGCGGATGAACAAAGAGGTTGGTGCTGTTGGCCAAAGTAGACGTGACGGGGGGCGGTGTGGGTGCCGTAAGGACACCACTGCCGTTTTAAAGTGACTTCAAAATACC
Organism: Gekko japonicus; assembly: GCF_001447785.1. Lineage (NCBI taxonomy): Eukaryota > Metazoa > Chordata > Lepidosauria > Squamata > Gekkonidae > Gekko > Gekko japonicus. Next base: position 643,739 of record NW_015174293.1, read on the forward strand.
AGTCAGCGTGAGAGCCCCTCAGCCCACTATACTGTGGAACTGATCAGGATTGGGCCCTTGCAGCCTTTTAAATTCGCTTTACAATGGCGACAGTGTCTTTGTGGTAGCCGTAAGATGGTGTCCTTGTACCGGCCACAAGGGTGCCGTTGCCGCCACTCGTTTGGCCCTCAAGAGTACTTTCTTTGAGTCACACACCTTCTTTGCAAGCTGGTCCCTTCAGATTATTTATTTATTTTTATTTGATTTGTATGCCACCCTCCCCACAGACGGGCTCAGGGCGGTTCACAACAATCTCAGTACAATGTCATTAAAACAACAGTTAAAACAGTAAAACCATAAAATATCTGGACGACCCTCTTTTGGGTATGTTTTAGGGCAACTTTTTGGCTCCGCCCCTGCAGAGTGCAGGGGGGTTGGACTGGATGACCTGCAAGGTCCCTTCCAACTCTATGAATCTATCATGTAAACAATCTAGACCTGATGTCAGTTCAGCAACATCGCTGGTGGAAGAAAGCTGTTTCTTTTCCCCTCGGAGGGAAGCTTGGAACTTGGAGGCGACCACCGGAAGGTGGTTTGCCGGGAGGAGTAGAGGGTAGTTTACATCTATGCCCTTGGTTGTGGGAGAGGCAGTGGTGTCTTTCATGGGCAACAGGTTGATTGGAGTTTGTATTAGGATTTGGCTGCTAGGAGTATGATGTGTGAGTGCTGTGCTGTATGGGAGAGTGTATGGTTGGTGACTGTTGGTTTTGTTGTATAGCACTCAGAGTGTGGTGTAGTAGTAGGCGAAAGTTAGTCGAGCTGTTTGCACTGAGAGAGTGGTATTGCTGCGCTCTGTCATCTGGTCTCTGGTTGGCCTGAAGAACTGCGGAGGCCACCAGGGGGTATAAATGACTGGTCAGCAAATTCCGGTGCTCTTGGGGTGGAGGAAGTGCAGTGGGCCAAGGCAAATTTGTAAGGGAAGGACGCAGAGAAATGGATTGGCTCGGCGCCCTTCCAGCCTTCGGCCCATCCCAACGGTGGCTGGCAGTGGGGCCAGGAGGAAGAGAGAGAGTTACAGTAATCCAGTCTGGAAGCGACCATTGCATGGGTCACCGTAGCTAGGTCTCGCGGGGGGTGAGATACGGGGCCAACTGCCTGACCCGCCTCAGAGGAAAAAAATGCCGACCTGGCAGTGGCGGTGACCAATGTTCCCTGTAAGCTGTGGAGTCTTGTGAGCAAACATTCTACTTTGTGAGCCACTGGCATTAAAGTGGTGAGCGAGCAATTTGGCTACTGCAGAAATTAGTTTGCTCTGGAGCCGTCCTTCCTGAGCCAAGGCAAAAATGTGTGAGCCAGAGGCTAAAATAAAGCGAGCTAGCTCACACTAACTCAGCTTAGCGGGAACCCTGGCGGTGACCTGGGCCTCCATAGAGAGGACCAGGCCACGCTGATGCCACGCCACCACCGTGGCCTCCAGATTTAACTACACGGGGCTGCCTTTGAAGGTGACTTGAAAGCCTCAATGGGTTCAAAATGCAGGGGTGAGATTCCTGCCAGGGAACAAATCACGCCAGCCCTCCATCAGTGGCACTGGTGGTCATAGGGTTGCCAACCCCCAGGTCGGGCCTAGGGATCTCCCACTTTTACAACTGGCCTCCAGCTGACAGAGTTCAGCTCCCCTGGAGAAAACGGCTGCTTTGAAGGGGGGACTCTGTGGCATTGTACCGTGCTGAGGCCCCTCCCCTCCTCAAACCCCACCCTCTCCCGGATTCACCCCCCCCCCCAGAGCCCCTGGGCATTTTCCATCCTAAACCCGGCAGCCCCAGGTGGTCACCTATTTGCTTCTGGGCCCAGTTCAACATTCCCTTTAAAAAACTTCACAGCTAAGTTCTGTTGACTCTGCCCTGCATGTTATCTGTGTCGAGAGGGGCTCGCTTCCTCCGCCTATGTACCGTTTCAGTAACTAAGAGTGCTGACTGATAGCGTCAGCTGAGGTGGTTATTAAATCTGAATTATCCCTCCTTCGGCTCATTTTTTGAAGCCGATCCTGTGATCCTGTGTCTGCCGAACAAGCTTCGACCCGTTTAATGGTTCCGTTTTCCCAGCCGGGACCGTAGCTTCGTTTTGGTCGTTCTGAAGTCTTGTTAGGATACAAAGACTTTCTCTTGGAAACTCTGGTAGCCCAGCCAGAAAAACCACCAACGTTCTCCTTCCTTGAAGGCAGCTCGCTGATCATCCTTTTAAAAGGTTGCCTCTTTAACGTGCCCAAGGCTGCCTTCAAGGCTGCGTGCAAATTACAGCCAAGGTAGGTCTTGTGTTTGCGTTGCTAACTGGTTGCTGCGTGACCTACTTCGTGGAGCAGGATTACCGCCAGCATTGCTCCTGGTAACCCTGATAGTTGCACCACTGCAAAAAGAGAGAGAGAGAGAGAGAGATATGACATGGCCTTGCAACCCACCCAGAGCCCCTCCCCATCTCGGATTTTGAGCTCAGACAGCGGATCAGAGCAGCTGTTCTACACCGCAGGAAGAGGACAAGAAATTTTATTTAACTATTCATTATTTAAAGTCCGCCTTTCTCAGGAGACTCAAGGCAGATTACAAAATGTAATGAGCAGTTCAATCAAACAGCTACAAGATGTTCAACAGGCAATGCAATTGGACCAGGACGACAGAATTAGGAAAAAAGGCAAACTGGAAACCGTCTAATACGTGGCAGACCTTAAACAAAACAGCAACCGGATTACGAAGGGAGAAAACCGTGCAGTAAAAACAAGACGATAACACCACCACCACCCCCCATTTTTTCCAATGGAAAAATTAGAAAGTTAGGGGGAGGGGAGTACTAAAAAAAACCCCACTCCTGTGCAAAATTTTCTCCTTTAGAATGAATAAAATGCTTTTTAAGGCCAGTGTTTTCACAGTCAAAATGTAGATAAAGTCTGAACACTTTTTCAGTTTTTCTAATTGAAACGTTGGGAGCTCTGGAAAAAAAGTCATACTGTAGATGTATACAACGTTTTCAAAAAAGATTGTTTAAATAATGTTGGCAACAAGTAATATGGTACATATAGAATGGTACTATATTATTAAAGAGTTTGGGGTTTCAATGTGATAAGGCTTATCTTAATATCTGAACGTTCTGGTAGCTGTGCCTGTAGTGAATCTATAAGAGAGACTCTGTTCAAGTAATGCACAGCCTTTTGGTGTAGTGGTTAGGAGCGAGGACTCTAATCTGGGAGAACCGGGTTTGATTCCCCACTCCTCCAGATGCAGCTGCTGGCGTGACCTTGCATCAGTTACAAGTTCTTTCTGAGCTGTTCTCTCAAGGGCAGTTCTCGAGAGAAAGAGCTCTCTCAGCCCCACCTACCTCACAGGGTGTCTGTTGTGGGAAGGGGGAGGGAAAGGAGATTGTAAGCCGCTCTGAGACTCCGAGTGAAGGGCAGGGTATAAATCCGATCTCTTATTCTTCTTTATTACAGGATATGGTTTCTACCCTCAGCCCTTATATTTTTCCTCCCTCTCAGATGGCAAACATGAAGATTCGTGTGCTTTGGTAGCAGAGGGTGCAACAGTTTGCGACTCTTTCTCAGTTACTGGGTATTCTTGAAAATGTTCATTTAGAATACAAAGGTATTTATACTTTGAATTCCATGAATATGCCAAATAGCAACATATTGTGTGTTAACTAAGTTATAAATGACACATTTCATATTGTCAAATCAGTAAAAGTAGTTTAGGGTTGATAGGAAAGTAAATACTATGCATGGGCTGGAGAGAGTTCTTGATATTGCGTACATTTCAATTTTGTAAAAAAGATTTTTCCCCCCTGGAGATTTTACATCTCTACTCCTGACCTTCTTGGGCATGTAGTTACACAAGGTACAATCCACGTGTACAAGCAGTTGCCGATATTACCCATTTGCAGGTGAGCAAAGCCGTCCTAGCAGAGCATAGCAGGGGGGGCAGCCCTGCAGGTATGTGGATCCAAGGCCTTTATGGGTGATAGTTAGTGCCTTGCATTGACCAACGGAGGGATTGCAGATCGGACCTCCTACACATGCTCCCGTTCACTCCTGATAGCAGTCAACGGTGGCATTTCGTACCCACTGGAGTATCAAAACTAACTTGTAAGCAATGACCAGTACTTTGAATTGAACCCAGGAGCTGATTAGTGACCAGAGTGAGTGTGAAATGCCTGTCCCCCCCCCAGCTGTGGATGGTGGCTGAGCCGTGGCATCCATTCCAAGGCAGACTCGGGTGGAGTCCATTAGAATAGTCGAGGCCAAGGCTCCCTCTAAGCTGTGGAGTCTTGTGAGCAGAAATTCTACTTTGTGAGCTACTGGCATTAAAGTTGCGAGCAAGCCATTTGGCTCTACTGCATAGCTCTGGAGCCATCCCTTCCTGAGCGAAGACAAAAATGTGTGAGCCGGGCGCTAAAAAACTTTGAGCTAGCTCACACTAACTCATCTTAGAAGGAACACTGGTCAAGGCCTGAGGTTAGTGTGGCATGGATTACCACTTCCCTAGGCAACCGATTCCACTGCTGAACTACTCTTACTGTAATCTCCCCCCCCCCCCAATATCCAGCCGGTATCTTCCCGCCCATAATTTAAACCCATTCTTGCGAGTCCTCTCCTCTGCTGCCCACTGGAACAGCTCCCTGCCCTCCTCCTCCAAGGGACACAGCCCATCGAATGCTTCAAGAGAGCCATCCTGTCCTCCTCCCTCAACCTCCTCTTCTCCAGACTGATCATTCCCAAGAAGTCCCTCGGCCTCTCCTCAGGGGGCTTCTTGGTCTCCAGGCCCGTGACCATCCTTGTCGTCCTAGCATATTAAACGGCTATTCTTGCCATTTGTGGAAACATGCTAAGTGGGGGTAGAATTTCTGGAAATGTTGAAGCCATTGAAAAACATTTTGTAAGTTGTTATCAGTTGAAGTCTATTTGCACTCATTAAGGCAGAGAAGCAAAGGTAATTTGTTTACCAGCTGATACCATTCAGAATGTAGTTCCTAGCAGAATACGAAAGAAGACCTTTCTCATTTTCCTCTTACTCGTGACAAAGTGTCAAAAAAAATCTAAGCATGGCTTTATAACCAAGGGCAGCTGGAGACATACCCAGGACGACACTCTTTTTACCAACTTGGTTTCTAAGCCTTTGGAACAGACTTCCATATTTCAAGGTCTTCTTCTATCAGCTGGTTAAAGCAAAGCTTAGATTCCCAGAAGTCTTATTTTTTAATTTTAATTTTTAATTAAAATGCAGCAAATAACATGTCTAGTTGGCGAATAAAAAACAAATGGAGAGAAGGTGCACCGTTACGGTTATTCCTTTCTTCTTTCCTTCTTTCCTACTCCTGTTCCTTGGACCCAGGGGTCCTGAACAGCCGCTGAGCGTTTATGTTTTAACAACTAACAGAAAGCTACCCACATAATGGGATCTCCGCGACAGAATGCAATAGGGTTTATGCATTTGTTTAGAACCTTTCCATGCTTCTACAACAGCAGCCAAAAATCTAGCCACCCTGTATGTAACCCATCCCATCTACCTGGCTCAGTCGCCTAGAACTCTCAGCGGCTGGAGAAGCAGAGCCCTTGCTATGTAGGGGGGAAATCAGCTCCTGTCCAAGTTTTAAAAATTCAGGGCAGCTTAAAAGTACGTGGTCAATGGATTCAATGCGATTAAGGTCCCAATTACACATTCTCTCCGAATACCGAATGCCAGCCTCTCTGCCTGTCAGGACTACAGATGGTAAAGCATTAAGATGTGCCAACATAAAGGCATGCCTATATTTAGGATATGTTAATTCAGTTCCATTTTATGCACCACCTATGTATTTGATGAGTTTTAGTTTTTAATATATGCAGAGTACATCATGCGAAATGCTGGCCTGGATGAATCACAAGCGGGAATTAAGATTGCTGGGGAAAAGATCAACAACCTCAGATATGCAGACGATACCACTCTAATGGCAGAAAGTGAAGAGGACCTAAAGAGCCTCTTACTCAGGGTAAAGGAGGAGAGCGCAAAAGTGGGCTTGAAGCTCAACATCAAAAAAACTAAGATCATGGTATCCGGCCCCATCACTCCTTGGCAAATAGAAGGGGAAGTCGTGGAAGTAGTGACAGACTTCACGTTCCTGGGATTCCAGATCACCGCAGACTGTGACAGCAGCCATGAAATTAAAAGACGCCTGCTCCTTGGGAGGAAAGCAATGGCGAACCTAAACATGATAAAAAGTAGAGACATCACCCTGCCAACAAAAGTCCGCATGGTCCAAGCAATGGTATTCCCAGTAGTCATGTATGGCTGCGAGAGTTGGACTATAAGGAAGGCCGAGCGCCGAAGAATAGATTCTTTTGAACTATGGTGCTGGAGAAGACTCTTGAGAGTCCCTTGGACTGCAAGGAGATCAAATCAGTCAATCCTAAAAGAAATCAACCCTGACTGTTCCCTGGAAGGCCAGATAATGAAACTGAAGCTCAAATACTTTGGCCACCAAGTGAGAAGGGAGCAGGAGCGTGTGATGAAGGTCAAAGAAGACGGGGACAGCAAAGGATGAGATGGGTAGACAGTGTCATAGATGCAACGAACATAAAGTTGAGCAAACTTCAAAAGACGGCAGAAGACAGGAGGGCCTGGCGGGAGATGGTCCATGGGGTCACAAAGAGTTGGACTCGACTGTGCGACTGAACAACAACAACAAGTTTTTAATAATTTTAATAACTATTTATGGTTGTTTTATAATTATGTTGTTACTTGCCCTGAGGCCTGTGATAGCAGGGGAGGGCAGGTCAGAGAGCCAGTTTGGTGTAGTGGTTAAGTGCGCAGACTCTAATCCTGGAAAACTGGGTTTGATTCCCCCACTCCTCCTCCACATGCAGCTGCTGGTGTGACCTTGGGCAAGCCATAGTTCTGGCACAGCTGTTCTTGAAAAAGAGCAGTTTCTGTCTGTCTGTGGTGGGGAGGGGAAGGGAGAGGAGTTTGTGAGCCACTCTGAGACTCCCTTGGGTAGTGAAGGGCCGGGTATAAATCCAATCTCCTCTTCTTTTATTTAAGAATAATAAATAAAAGCACATTGGGATGCTAATTGATAGGGGAGTGCCAACCGTGAAGGTTGAGTAAACTCTTCTTTTTTTATTTATATTTTTATTGGTTTTTGTAAATAGTGATAACAACAAATGGTTACATAACTGCTTAAAAGTGGTTACATAACTGCTTAAAAGTGAATATAACGCAATGTGTAAGCTGTATCATTACAGCTCTTGTACATACATGTTTTCATTTTTCGGGGATGTTTTCAATCTGTCCAATGTAACATAAGCATTTCCCCCTCTTTTTTATATATATTAAACCAGAACGAAAATAAACAAACAAAGCAAAAAAGGAACAGAAAGGAAAAGAATTCCTAATCGGTAATACAAACATTTTGACTTTAAATCCATTTGTGGTATTGGGTCCATTCGGAAGAGATAAATTGTTGTTATTTATTTATTTATTTATTTATTTGTTAAATTTATATCCCGCCCTCCCCCATAGGGCTCAGGGCAGCTTACATGGCAAAAAACTTGCACATAAAAACATCAATACTATAATACAATTTAAGACCATAATATACAATTTAAAAACCCAATCAGACAATAAAGTGCTCAGACTCCACAGCATCCATACTAAGACATCAGAGAGGGCACCACATACCAAACATCCCTTGGTAGGCATGGTGTGAAAGATGTTGATCAGATGTTCCACAGATGTTCCCCTAGTCTCCTAGGGCCCTCACCCCCCCACATTGATGGTATACAGCGGGGGGGGGGCAGCGGCGGCGGCCCCTAATCGAAAGCCTGGTGGAAGAGCTCCGTCTTACAGGCCCTGCGGAATTGCCCCAGATCCCGCAGGGCCCGGATCTCCTCCAGGAGCTCATTCCACCAGGCAGGGGCCACCACCGAGAAAGCCCTAGCCCTCGTGACGACCAACTTAGCCTCCTTGGGGCCCGGTATGGTTAGAAGGTTTTGGGCCCCCGACCGTAGCGCTCTTGGGGGAACTGTTGAGACAAGTAGTCAAGCACTGGGTACCATTTGTCTGTAAATATTGTTAGTGTCGGCTTCTGAGACAGGAAATTTAGTTTATTGGTGACTGCATCCATTAAGTAATGGCTCCATAAAATCTTTAAGACCACACAAAAGTTTTTACCCAGAATAAAACTTTGTTGGTCTTAAAGGTGCCACTGGACTCAAACTTTGCTTTAGTTTTCTAATTTTTAAGGGAAGAGAAACCTGGCCTTGAAGAAGAAGAAGAGATTGGATTTGTACCCCGCACTTCACTCGGAGTCTCAGAGCAGCTTACAAACTCCTTTCTCTTCCCCTCTCTACAACAGACAGACACCCTGTGAGGTGGGTGGGGCCGTGAGAGCTCTTTCAAGAGCCACTCTTTCATGGACAGCTCTTGTCAGAACTACGGCTTGCCCGAGGTCATCCAGCCAGGTGTAAGTGGAGGAGGAGTGGGGAATCAATCCTGGTTGTCCCAGATCAGAGTCTGCGCGTTTAACCACAACACCAAACTGGTTCTCTTCCCTTGGGATAAGGAAACATGTCTGTACAAGAAGCTTCCAGAGCAGGGGTGTCAGACATAAGGCCCGGGGGGGCTCTTACCCATGCAAGCAACTGGTGTGAGGGAGGAAAGGCAGGAGGCTGCTTTGGGGGGGGGGGACCGGGCGAGCAGGAGCGTGTGATGAAGTGTGTGTGGTCAAAGCTGTCAAGAAATAGAAAATGGCTGGGGCAAGACAATGAAGCTGAGGTAAAATAGTGTGGAGGGAATGGCAGCAAAGGCAGAGAAAGAGGGAGGCGTGGTGTCGTCCCCCCCCCCGCCTCCTCGGATCGCAGCTCAGTGAGGATCGGTGAAGCCACCATATGAGGGGCTGGAGCCTGTGTCCTTTATAAAGTTTATCTCTCCGCTACCTGGCACGACATTTTATGGCTCACACATGGCCTGGCCCAATGAAGTAACGTTTGTGTCAGATCCGGCCCTCATATCAAATGAGTTCGACGCCCCTGTTCTAGAGGGTAGACCTGAGCCAAGAGGAAGAAGCTGAAAAGGAAAAAAACAAACATGCAGCAAGAAACACCCGGACTTGGCTGACTAGCTGACTGGGCGCACCGCCTTTCACGGGTGTCGTTCCTAGAGGCAAGGGGCTTATGGGATAGGGTCACATGTGGCTCCCCCTCCCAGACTTCTTATTCCCCCCCTTCCCTGGAAACAATCTAAAAGAAAGCAATCCCTCCACACTCCCAACATACCCACCAATGCTGTGGAAGCGTGGGGCTGTCCTGGGTCGAGTGTTTTGGTGTTGTTCCCCCCCCCAAAAAAAAAGATTGAGTGACGTTGTTCTACTTTGCTAAGAAGGCCGTGGGCAGGGGCAGTCAGGGGAGAGGCATCCTTTACGTTGTGCCCACGGAGGGAAACGAGTCGGCTTCACTTATTGTTCCCTCTGGAAGCTGCCGTGCGAGAGGCAGGGCTGTTTGAAAGGCCGGGAGAAGGAGTGTCTGGTGTTGCTCAACAGAAGAGCAGTGTGTGAGTGAGGGCCGGTGAGCAATCCGCCCGAGAGCACAGAACTCTCCTGCCTTTTCAGCATCCCCCAGAGAGCAGCTGGCTGATGTTGCCGAAGCAAAACCGGTTGTGGGGCAAACAATGGCAGGATGGGCACGTCCACAGCCCTGAGCTCTGAATGCATTTAAAAAACACCTTCTCTCTCTAATGCAGCCTGTGTGGCTGAGCGATACCAGGCGTCTGTGTTTTGTGAGAGAAGAAAAGCAGCCAGCCACACACTCCCGGTTGGGACCTTTGAGCAGATCGGGGGTGGGGTGGGGCCCCCTGAGCCCCGGCAGGAAGCAGCACGCGCGGGGCTGTGTCACCGGAGCCAGAACTCTGCAGGGTCTCACAGCGGGACCTAGCCCAGCATCCTGCAAAATCTTCCTTATGATGGGTCTGGACCATCCTAAGCCTCTGCTGGAAAAGACAATGGCCCTCTCCGCCCTCTCCTTTTCATCCCTGTCCACCGCGGTGTCCTCCAAGCAATTCTGCACTGAAATCGAATTCAACCTTCTTTTCAATCCAGTCCCCCCCCCCCAATTCTGCACTAAAATCGAACTCAACCGTCTTTTTAATCTGGGTTCCCCCCCCCCCCCCGTCTTTCCTCGCATCACCCCCCCTCTCGTGTCCGCTGCTCGGTTTCAGCCTGTTGTTGCCCCGGGTTATTCGGGTGCTGCTTTGCCGTGGACTTAAATTGCCTCGACTCCAACACTGAGAAAATCTGGAGCGGCAGGCAAATGCGGAAAGGACCGATGTCTGGTGTACAAAGAAGAGGAAAAGAACGGGGCAGCCGGAAGACAGTTTGATAGGAGAGTGAGGCCAGCACCCTCTCTCTCCTCCTGTGAAGCGTCATTCCTGGTTTGTCTCCAGACTGCTACTCTCAGGGCAATTTTCTCCATCTTCTTGGAAGTGCCACACTCAATCTATCCCTCTCTCTCTCAGCTAGAGATGCAGTTAGGAACCTACCCGTCTCTCATTTTACCTGTCAAGTACACTAGTTCCTAAATAAACCTTTATCTACTCTTTAATCAGGCTATGCACCGTTGCTGTGTTCATTACGCTGCCAACAGCCTCATGGGTGAAAGAGAGATCCCGAGCAGGCAGGCAACCGGGCACTCTGCCACCAGAGCTGGGCCGTCTGTCTCCTCTGCTCCAGGGGCTCTGGGGTACCTACAGGATCACTGGCGAAGGGCAGGTTTCATTAACAGGCAATCGTATTCCTCAGGTCCCCATGCCAGGCTTCTGTTCACATGCCCCTTGGCTTTCTCATCCCGGAGTCTTGCAGATGGCCCAAATGAGTGTCTGAGAGACACATGGTGGGGTCTTCTGGGACCTTGATCTCTGCAGGGTTTGCTGCCATGAGTCCCTCCCCTTACAAGGAGGAGTCATCAGGCCCAACCCTAGCATTAAAAGGATGTCTGAGTTGTCCCTGCACTGCTGGACCTCCTATCCAGCTTATGATTTCTTTCGGGTGTCAGCAGAGCACCTTCTCTTTGGAGGCCAGCTGTCCATATTGTCGGACTCTCGGGTGCCTTCCCTCCCTCCCTCCCTCTGCCTTCCTAGAGTTTCTGGCCCAATCTGCATCTAGCATTGGCTCCGCTGTTTTACCAAACCCACACTGGAACAGAAAAAGATGCAGCTCAAAACCACATTCAAATACCCCGGGGGGGGAGGGCCAATGCCTACTGATTGCCGAGTCACTCCCGAATGGCCATAAAACAGCCATAAATCTATGCAGACAGCTACCATAAAACCGAGAGATCAAACGAAGTGAAAGCGGTGTGCAGTCTGGACACTGCCATAAAACCCAACAAAGTGAAAGTGGCGTGTAATGCAGAGGGGGATTTCTGTCCCACGGTGGGTTTGGTAGAACAGTGGAGCTATTACTAGGTGCAGATTGAGCCTCTGTGAGCATCGCGAGATGGGAAGCAGAAAGGCTGCCTCCTCCTGAGGTTTGCCTGACGACAGCATTTCCTTTCGCTTGCCTCCACCCGCTCATCAGCTCTTTTGAGGGAGAGCCAGTTTGACTCATCATCGGTGTCCTTTCCAAGCTAGGTTGGAAGCAGGCAGCTGTTGCCTTTGCTCCAGGCAGCATCCGTCTCATGCTGAGACATGTTTGATTTTCTTTGTCAGGGGAGTCCTACTGGCAGCTGAGCTGTTTTGATGTCTGTTAATTTGGCCTCTGCCTTTACAAGATCATTTCCAGCATTTCCATTCATCAGTTGGTGAACAGCCCTCTATACTTGAATGGACGGGTTTAAAAGTGGTACCCCGATTGTCTGAAAGGGTCTGGACGGTGGCCACGGTGGGACAGCTCTGTCTATAACAGTTCTTTGCCCCACCTACAAATTTGCTGGAAAGCGAACTTTTAAATTAGTTTCACGAAACTTCCATTGAAAGCATGTGTTTGTTTTTAAAACAAGAAAACATAGGGTGCTTTAAAAAAAACACCCAAACATTAATGACTCTTCTCCCCCACCGGCCCCCTGAATCTGCCAGCCCAGTTTCTCCAGATTTGGCCAAGGCTCCTGACAAAAACTGGCTTTTGAGTAAGGGAACTTTGCAGGCTTTAAATGATCACCCAGCAAAACGAGCCTTTCAACTGAGCCTGGAGGCCTCTGTAAAGGGGGCGAGGGGCACCTACCCTTGGACGTGGGGGGGACACACACCTCTTTGGCCAAGCTGCTCAGAGCCCAGACTTCCCTGTCTAGGACACCACCCTCATCCCTCCCTCGAATGGGGGAGGTCTGCCCTCTTTCACCGCCCAGAGGAGGCCTGGCCCAGCCCGCCAGCTGCGGAGAGATAGCCAAGTGGCGCCGCCTGGGTGGGTGAAGAGCAAGACTGCGCAAGGCCCTCGGTCCTACGTGGAGCTCCTGCTAAAGGTTACTCGCTTAGAGTGCAAGACAGACTCCAGCGGAACAGGAGAGGCAAGAAAGGCCAGCGATAAAAATATGGCTTATTAGAGCAGAGTAATCAACCAGGTTATGAAATTCCTGAAGCCCTCATTTCTTATGAAACATTTTTCCATTTCCTTCATGAGACAATGCATCGTACGTTCTGTTGCCTCGCCTGCCTTAGTCTTAAAAAGAAAGCACATCCTCCTTAAAGAAGCTGCTGGCGCAGGAAGACTTTCACTGCCCGTCACCAGCCAGATCGGGAGTGAATGCAGAGCTGGGACTAAATATATCAGCCGTGTCCACTCCTACATGTCTGAGTCTCCAGCCACACACCCAGAAGTTTTCAAATTACACCATAAGTCATTTTGTCAACATTACTGCCTGGATTGGGGGCAGTTTTTCTGGAAGTCAGGGCACTTTTGGGATCAGAGGCAAACCCCCCCCCCCCCCATGCTGGCTTTCACCAAGTCAAGAAATCAAGGCAAGAGGTTCAGCCAATGAACACTCATTATGGCTGCCAGCTCCGGGTTGGGGACTACCTGGAGATCTGGGGGTGGAGCCTGAGGAGGGTGGGGCTTGGGGAAGGGAGGGGCTTCAACGGGGCCGAGTGCCACGGAGTCCGCCTTCCAAAGAGGCCGTCTTCTCCAGGGGAACTGATCTCTGTCACCTGAAGATCAGGTGTGACAGCAGGAGAAATCCAGCTACCCCCCCCCCCGGAGGCTGGGAACATGAAAATCCAAAGGCAGGATGTGGGTCTTTTCCAAACCGGCCGGTCTGTGGATGTCTGCGGGGGGGGGGGGGGGGGGGAGAGACAGCAGTGTCTCAGACCATTTTTTGCAGTAGTGAAATTCCCCGCATTGACATTTTTAAAACTGCGCGTTATGTGAAAATTTCTGCAGTAGGTTTTTCCTCACCATGTGCAGACCTGAAGTTTTCTACTTCTTACCCTGTGTTTTTGGAACTCGGTGTGGGGGGGGGGAGGGAAAGGGGTTGGTCAGCCACTCTGAGACTCCGAGTGAAGGGCAAGGGGTATAAATCCCATCTACTCCTCCTCCTCCTCCTCCTCCTCTTCTTCGCTTCAGGGTGGGATTCAAAGAAGAAGAAGAGATTGGATTTATACCCCGCCCTTCACTACCCAAAGGAGTCTCAGAGCTGCTTACAAACTCCTTCCCCTCCCCCTCCCCACAACAGGCACCCTGCGAGGTAGGCGGGGCTGAGAGAGTTCTGACAGAAACTGCTCTTTTTCAAGAACTGTTCTGACAGAACTATGGCTTGCCCAAGGTCATGCAGCGGCTGCCAGTGGTGGAGTGGGAAATCAAACCCGCTCCTCCCAGATGAGAGTCCGCGCACTTCACCACGACACCAAACTGGTCCTTCTGGGCTTCCAGTAGCAGCAGCAGCTCCTCCCTCCGGCTTTCCAGGGCTCCTCTTCTCACACAGAACAGTAGCAAGGCATGGCCAAGTGGCACTTTCATGTGGCTGGGGGGGGGGGGCAACAAGGTTTATTTCCTTCACAGCTGTAGGACTGAGGAAGTCAGGTCAAGGTGGCTCAACAGCCAGGCACTTTGCTAAGGCCAGTCTTTGCACTGGGTGTTTTAGCGAAATGACAGTCACATAAGAACATAACAGACGGCAATGTTGGATCATGCCAGTGGCCCATCCAGTCCAACATTCTGTGTCACAAAGTGGCCAGAAATACCAGGGGCCATCAGGAGGTCCAGCAGTGGGGCCAGGACATTAGAAGCCCTCCCACTGTTGCCCCCCCCCCCCAAGCACCAAGAAGACAGAGCATCACTTGCCCCAGAGCCCCTATCTAAACCTTGTGGCTAATAGCCACTGAGGGACCTCTGCTCCATATGCCTATCTAATTCCCTTTTGAAGCCGTCCATGCTTGTACCTGCCACCACTTCCCGTGGCAGTGAATTCCAAGTGTTAATCACTCTAACTTGGTTGAGAGGCATGAATAAGCACTTGTGGGAAGGGGGGAAGGTAGGAAAATGTGTCAGTTTAACTGCCTCCCGCAAGCGGTGTATTAGGCTGCCCCTCTGTCTGCTTCTTGGCTTAGCACTGGGGGGCTATACTCGGAGCATGGAGAACAATGGGCAGAATCCATCACAAAGTAAAGTGCCAGATTTAAAGTAGCCCCATTCCATGATCCTAGCCAGTATGCCGAAGTAATGTCTAGAATAAGTTATTTAAGAAACCTGATCTTAATACCTATACGTTTACTTCATTTAGATATTTTATTCTTTACATTGTGTTGCCAATTTCTGTACTGTTTCTATATTTTATATCCTATATTGTGACGGCCAGTGGCTCCATGCAGCAGACTTTTGAGTTGCAGGCCAGTCTACCAGAGATAACGTAACAGGAGGCAATCGGGAACTAAGGAATGGCGTGACTGTGCAAATGTCTGTGAGGTGACCTTTAAGTTATTAACACAAGCAAACCTCTTTGCTTTTTTGCTGCTGAGGTTCACGGATCACAACACTGTGTCCCCTTCCCTTTCTTCTCTTGTTGTGAAACTGAAACGCCATTCCAATTCTGCCTAGGTGCTCCCTCTAACCTGTGGAGTCTTGTGAGCAAAAATCCTACCTTGTGAGCTGCGGGCATTAAAGTTGTGAGCGAGCGATTTGGCTCCTGCATCAATTCGTTTGCTCTGGAGCCCTCCTTCCTGAGCAAAGGCAAGAATGTGTGAGCCGGAGGCTAAAAAAATGTGAGCCAGCTCACACTAACACAGCTCAGAGGGAACACTGGTCTCTAGTACTTGGCCACTTTTGTCTTGTGACGTGGAACAAAAAGACGCCCACAAAGGGCCAGCAGCTTTGGGCTGCGATCATCACGCACACACTCAATAATTCACTTTCAATCCACTTTCAGTGCACTTCCCAGCTGGATTTTACTGTTGTGAGCTGGCAGAATCCGGTTGGAAAGTGCATGGAAAGTGGATGGAAAGAGCATTGTTTCGTGTGTGTGTGTGTGGGAGAGAGAGAGAGAGAGGACGGCTGCCGCCTCGGAGTGCCCCCGAAACCGTTCCCCCCAAGCCTGGGGCACCAGTTCCTGGGAAGAAGTCGTCGTTCTTCAGCCTGGCAGGTTCTTCGTCTCCATGTGAGCTCTGATGAAAGCTTTTGGGCCCTGCGCTTGTATGCCTGGCGGTAGAGTAGCCACTATTTTAATAATAGTTATTTTACATATTGTAGTAGCTATTTATTTTAAAATAATCTCTTTACTCTGCCTTTCCTCCCAGCTCAAGGCAGCTTCCCGTTGCTGCAAACTTCGTGATGTCCTTGGGCAAGAACAGCCTGGACAGAACTCGCTTTCAAGACAAACATTAACGAAGGGCGGGTGCTGCCTGAGCTCAGCAAATAACCGAGGGAGGATGGGAACCGGCGTCATTGCTTCAGCCATTCCGGGACCGCTTGAGAGACACCAATGTCTTTTGTGTATCTTCTGTCTGCTTTCCTCCTGAGCAGAATGTTGCCAGACCTTCATCCATTTTCTACTTCTCGTCAGCCCAGTGCCAGGAATCTGCGTAAAGTCTACCACTGCATCTTCATCATCATAATCACAGGGCTGGATAAAAACGCAGGGTGCCAAATTCTGTTTAACAATAGAGCCACTTACATGTTTCAACGACTTCCAGGTGTACACGCACGCACACTCACACACACACAAATATTGAACACCCTCCCCCTCCCAACACCCTCTAGCAGCATTCCCTTCGGAGGTCCCTGGAGGACTCCCCCATTCACCTCCAATCCTCCCTCTGAGCGGTGGAGTCTTGTGAGCAAAAATTCTACTCTGTGAGCTGCTGGCATTAACGTTGTGAGCGAGCGACGTGGCTCCTGCATAAATGAGTTTGCTCTGGAACCATCTGTCCTGAGCTAAGACAAAAAGGTGTGAGCCGGAGGCTAAAAAACTGTGAGCTAGCTCACACTCGCTCACCTCCCTCCACGACAAAATCAGCTGATTGATTCTCACCATCCGCCAGTGAGGAACCCATCAAAAGACATTCTTACTCCAAAGCCTTTGAAGAGGCGCCTTGTAGAATGCTGCTCTTGCAAATTCATCTGTTTCTTTTTAATAACAAACTAATGTGTTCTATTTATGGTAATCATTTAGTAAAGTACATAGTGTATCATTATTTCATCCTAGTCAGGTGTAAATATTCATTACATTCAATAAGCAATAACATTCAGTACATACAGATTGATAACTACCAGACCATTTTGCATCAGTGTTTTAAAAGTCAAGCCCCATGTGACCCAGCAAGGGCAATTTTTAAAAAACTTTATTTTAAAACTTAAATTTTAACAAAGTTAGAACACCAAGTAAGATAAATACAATACAAAGCATACATTGAATCAAGATGATTTGCTTGGACAAATAAGAGAACCCTTGGTAATAAGGAAGAATCTAATAATCATTAGAAGCTCTAAAGCAAAGGAACAATTATATAAAAGAAATAAAATAGAAAATCCCCTTACACTTTTAAATAATAGTCGTCACAGTGTAGAAATAATTTCCAAATACCTTTTGGGAATAGTGTTTGCAGGTACAATGGTGTCGGCAAGTGCTACCTCAAGAAATGGTAACCATTTAGCAAAAAACAAGGATTGAGCTTTATAGGTGCTAGATGAGGGTAAGGAGACAGCTATTTTCTCCATTGTGTAAAATTCCCATATCTGCATATACCATTGATGTAAGGTTAATGAATTGGTACTCTTCCAATTTCTGGTTATGACAGATTTAGCTGCCATTAGCAACAAGGATATAAGATCTCTACATATTTTTGGGATTTCTAAATCGTCCCATAGGTCTAATAGTATAAGAGTAGGTGAGAGGGGTAAGTTTATATTAGTTATTGTTTTGATATTTTGTAAAATTAAAGACCAGAAATTCCTGATTGTTTTGCCGGTCCACCAGCAGTGGTAATAGGTGGCAATTCCATTACACAATCGCCAGCAAACAGGTGGGTATGACTTGCTAATTTGGTGAAGCTTTGCTGGTGTGTGGTACCAATGCAATATTAGCTTTAGAGCTTGGGCCCTTATATTTAATGATTTCGAAGTCATACTAGGAGAAGACCAAATTTTAAGCCAGGTGGAGTCATCCAATGGAATCGAACAGTCAGAGTTCCAAGCTACTTGATGAGTTGTTAAGGTCCTGGAAGAGTGGAGTAATAGTGTCCTATATAGGGTTGAAATCATTCCAGTGCATGATGTAGTTTCTGACGATAGAATTTTCTCAGCCAAAGTAAGTGACTGAGGTTCTGCATTGCGAAAGATGGACTTCCAAAGGTTTTTGATTTGTAGGTATTCGAACCAGTTGATCCTGCAGTTGTATTTAGATTCTATTTCAGATTTAGTTAAAAGCGTAAATTTATCACTAATATCTTTAAAACGTAAAATGTTGTTTTCTCTCCAGGTTTTAAAAGACGTGCTGGTTTATCCAGGATCTACCAAGATTGACAAATAAAAAAGGTAAGTAAGGAAGGGGAGGAAATTAAGACTGTTTTCCATTTATCCCAGACTTTAGTGAATTTTGTAGGAAAAAATGATTGTGTAGGTTGGGTGGTCGGTGTTTGGGTTTATCCCAAAGGATCTCTTGAAATGATCCAGAATTGAGATATGTAAGTTCCACTAGTTTCCAATGAGCATGATAATTATTATGCTACATTGCTTTATAATACCTATAAGTGTGGAGGCTTCATAGTATAAGGAAAGGTCAGGTAGGGACAGGCCACCATGCTCCGGATGTCTTCTTAGCATTGCAAAACTAATTTTATGTAAAGATTTATTCCACACATATTTCAAAATGCTGGTCTGCCATGTTTTCAATGAAGAGTGTGGAATTAAAATTGGAAGTGCTCTAAATAGATATAAAAATTTTGGGAATATGAATGACTTGATGACTTGTATCTTTTCAATCCAGGTCAGGAGAGGTGATGTTGTTTAATTGGGTAGGACGTCTAGAGACTTTGCTAATGTTGTATAGTTGCATTTAAACAAGTCAGATAGCTGAAGAGGGATAAGTATTCCCAGATATTTCCAACAATTCTTGACCCAACTCAAACTGTAGTTTTGTTTGATGTATTTTTTATGGTTTTCCAGTAGGTGGATGGGGTAAAGAATAGTTTTAGAATGGTTGATTCGAAGACCCACAACAGATCCAAAAGATTCTATGAGTGTAGTTCAGGTAAGGTTTCTTCTGGTTTTGTTAAAAATAAAGTCAAGTCATCGGCAAAGAGGCTCAGTTTGAAATGGCTATTACCTAGCTGTATGCCATGAATCAGGTGGCTAGAACAAATAGCATGTGCTAACGGTTCAATGGCTAAAGCGAACAATAATGGGGAAATCAGGCAGCCTTGTCTGGTGCCTCTAGACAAATTAAAATTCTTTGAGCAGACTCCATTTATTTGGATACAAGCCACTGGTGATTGGTAAATGGTTTTAATCAGACTTAAAAATTTGGGTCCAAAGTTCATGCTCGTTAGAAGAGAGTTCAGATACTGAGTTTCAACACTGTCAAAAGCTTTTTCAAAGTCAACAGAAAATATAAAAGAGGATCGAATACTATGTTTCTGGCAGTATTGAATAACATTCAACACTTTATGGGTATTATCTGTAATTTCTTGGCGTGGAATAAATCCGGTTTGGTCGATATTGATATAGTACTCAATTATTTGATTGAGACGGAATGTCATTGCTGCCGTGCAGATCTTGTAATCCTGGTTTAGCAGGGATATAGGCCTATAAGAACCAGTTAGCATGTTTTGTCAGTTTTGGGTATGAGCACTATTTTGACCTGGTTCCAAGACGGTGGCATAATTCCCTCTTCCAATACCTGGTTATAAGTTTGCACTAAGGGTCCAGCTAAAAAGGAAGAAATTTTTAAATAAAATTCTGGGGTGAATTCATCCATACCGGGGGATTTATTTGGTTTAAGCTTTTTAATGACTGTTTGGATCTCTTGAGGTGAGCCACTGTTTGTGCTCATGTGTTTGATTTTTAGGGAGAGGAAATTTGGATAAAAATATTTATGTCATTAGGAGATGGTGCATCTGACTTATATAAAGATTCGTAATATTCGGAGAAAATTTCAGATATGTCTTTGTTACTATGTTTCAATTGGCCAGTCTTATTTCTGACAGCATGAATTGCGTTTTCTGTCATTTTTTTCTTGAATTTCCAGGATAGCAGTTTGAGCGATTTGTTGTTGTTCAGTCGCACAGTCGAGTCCGACTCTTCGCGACCCCATGGACCAGCTCCCGCCAGGCCCTCCTGTCTTCCGCTGTCCTCTGAAGTTGGCTCAATTTCATGTTCGTTGCGTTGATGACACTGTCCAACCATCTCATCCTTTGCTGTCCCCGTCTTCTTTGACCTTCAATCTTTCCCAGCATCAGGGTCTTCTCCAGTGAGTGCTCCCTTCTCATTTGGTGGCCAAAGTATTTGAGCTTCAGTTTCATTATCTGGCCTTCTAGGGAACAGTCAGGGTTGATTTCTTTTAGGATTGACTGATTTGATCTTCTTGCAGTCCAAGGGACTCTCAAGAGTCTTCTCCAAGTCCAAGGGACTCTCAAGAGTCTTCTCCAGCACCATAGTTCAAAAGAATCTATTCTTCGGCGATTGAATCTATTCTTTGAGCGATTGCAGGGTCTTAAATCAGTATTTTTGTTTAATATAGGCTACTCTTTTTTGGGTTTGAGATGTCTCTATTGATTCTAATTTTTTCCTTTCTAACAATAACTTTTTATATGTGCATTTCCATCCAAAACGTTTGTAGTCATCTTCTAACATTTTGATTTTTTCAATCATTCCGTTTCAATTTATTTTTCTCTTTTCTGTAGGTAGATGATATGGCTATAAATTTACCCTGGACAACTGCTTTCAAAGCATCCTACACTAAGTGCTGAGATACTCCACAGGCTTCGTTGTGATGCAGATATTCTTTCACTTCAGTTTCTATAGAAACTGTAATTGATTTTACTAGTCTCGAGTCAAGTCTCCATGTGTAAGCGTGGAGTCTACCTAAGAGACCGCCTTTTCCCGTATGTTCCCCCAAGAGCGCTGCGATCAGGGAGCCTGGACCTTCTCCAGGTCCCAGGCCCCCGGGACATCAAGCTCTCCCAAACCAAGGCCAGGGCTTTCTCGGTGGCGGCTCCTACCTGGTGGAATGAGCTCCCAGCGGAGATCCGGGCCCTGCGGGACCTTGAACAGGTCCGCAGGGCCTGCAAGACGGAGCTCTTCCGCCAGGCTTACGAGTAGGAGCCGCCGCCACTGCCACTATACCATCTTTGTGGCGGGAATTACCATCTACCTGGCCTTGGGTACGGAGAGATGCCGCCCTGAAGAGACGAGCCCGCGCTCCGATTTTTACATCATCGGCCGCCAATGAGGATTGACCATCTTGAACTTTCTTATAAATTGAACTGTAGAGCACCATTTTAATTGATGTATTTGAAATTTTAATGTAACATGTGTTTTACTCTCGGCGCTTGCCGCTTGTTTGCCGCCCTGAGCCGTATGGGTAGGGCGGGATATAAATCCCAGAATAAATAAATAAATAAATAAATAAATTTTGTGGACTCACCAAGTTCCAACATGGATTCAGTCCAAGCGTGATCCAGCCATATCCTAGCTCTAATATGTGCGGCAATAAAGGAATTGGAGATACTTGAAGATGCTAAAATAAAGTCAATTCTCGAGTGAGTCTTAGATCTGGGGGAGAAATAGGTAAAGTCTTTTACAGTAGGGTTTCTCAGTCACCAAATGTCAATGAGATTGAACTGATGTAATATCGAGGCCAGCTCAGATTGGCCTGAGAGAGTACTCCCCAAATTTCTTTTGCTTTTATTCAGTTTTCAGGTGGGTTTTGTCTAAGTTATGGTTGATAACGTAATTGAAGTCTCCTCCTATTACACATGGATTAGAGCTGAACAACTCAAGTTTGCCAAAAATAGTTTTGATGAAGTCTATTTGACCTTCATTAGGTACGTAGATAGAAGCTAGGGTAATGGGTGAACCATTCAATGAACTGCTAAGGAAAATATATCGACCATTGGGGTCTTGGTCGATCTTGTTTGATTGAAATCTCACATTTTTACTAATTAATATTACAACACCACGTGACTTGGAAGACCCTTGAGCCTGAAATTTGTAGGACAACTTATGAGAAGGGAAAACTTTATCTCCATTACCCTTAAGATGAGTTTCCTGAAGAAAAATAACAGCAGGATTTTGTTTCAGAACAGTCGTCATTACACTACGTCTTTTGATGGGTGAGTTTAGCCCTCTACAATTAAATGATAAAAACTTTATCTGAGCATAAAGAATCATTCAAACTGAGGGTAAAATGTTTGACATACTCATTTTCATACAGTGTGAAAAATAGAAATGTTACAACTGGGACTCTTAGAAGAATGGGAGTATATGGTGTTTCCCTTGGGTGTTCATAAACATTAACAAGAAGAATAACAATAAACATTAACAAGAAGAATAACAATCATAACTATTAACGAAGAACTATAACAACCCAGAGCCAACTCATGGACTCTTAAGTCCTTTTCCAGGAAGGACTGTGACATGATTGAGGTTTACAAGATTATGCATGGGAAAGAGCATGTAGAGAAAGAGGTACTTTTCTCACTTTCTCACAATACAAGAACTCGTGGGCACTCCATGAAACTGCTGAGCGGTTGGGTTAGAATGGATAAAAGAAAGTACTTCTTCACCCAAAGAGTGATTAACACTTGGAATTCACTGCCACAGGAAGTAGTGGCGGTTACAAGCATGGACAGCTTCAATTAGATAAGCATATGGAGCAGAGGTCCATCAGTGGCTATTAGCCACAAGGTATAGATAGGGGCTCTGGGGTAAGTGATGCTCTGTCTTCTTGGTGCTTGGGGGGGGTCAACAGTGGGTGGGCTTCTAGTATCCTGGCCCCACTGCTGGACCTCCTGATGGCACTGGTATTTCTGGCCACTGTGTGACACAGAGTGTTGGACTGAATGGGCCTTTAGCCTGATCCAACATTGGCGTCTCTTATGTTCTTATGACAAAGTATTTCAATTGCAAATGCTACCTATTATATGCAAAATAAGAAAAGAAGCAAATGTTGTTACACTATAAAAGGAAATAATCCTTCATTTTCAGGCTGCAAAAGATTCAATTATATACTGTCTTAAGGATAAAATGAAGATAGTAGCAATGGTAGCCTTTGGCATATCTAGCTAAACATTACATTTTCAAGTGCTACCATTGAAAATGAACTAAGGAAAGAAACAAATACAATTACACAATAAAAAATAAAAATCAAACCTTCATTTTCAGGCTGCATAAAATTCTTTGGTGTTCTGTCTTAAAGATAAAATAAAAATAGTAGCAATGATGATTTTTGGCATCTAGAGAAAATAGCATGTAGTGATAGCTACAAGAATTTCAAAACTAACACAGTATCACACTTTAACAACCATAGTGAGATAAGCTAAGACACTTAGAAGAGTTTCAGTGCATATTCTTATGTAAAAAGAAAACATAAAATAGGTACGGAGGAGAATGGATGGAGGACAGTGTGATATTTAAAGCAGATTCTATGCATAGTCTGTGACCTTCTTAGAACTGGCACTAGCATAGCCTTAAAATGGGATGGGGAGTTGAAGCCCAAGCTGCAGTGACAGTACCTGTCCTTTGGTACCAAGATATGTTGCAATCCAAATAAGAGGCAGGTAAGTTCTGGATCAGATGCGTTTTGCTTTGTGATCACGTCTTGTTCTAGCCAATTGCCACCGGTCAGTTGGAGAGTCGTGCTGCTCGGGCACGGGGTCCAAAGGTAGGTCTGGAGGCAACTGGAGTTGCAGGTCCTGAAGCAATTTTGCGCCGGAGTCTAGGTCTGAAGCGTGGAGCAAGGTGCCATCATGGAGGACTTGTAGTTTGTAGTACGCCACCCATTTAAAACGAATCTTGGCGTTGATCAATGCCGTGGTTGTGGGTTTCATAGATTTTCGGCGGAGCAGGGTCTCGGCAGACAGATCTTGTAAAATCGAGATTTTGACGTCGTCTAAGAACAAGAAGCCTTTGGGTCTGGCAGTGGTAATAATCTTCGTTTTGGTGCGTGTGTCCAAGAATTTAGCTATTACGTCCCAGGGGAAGTTGCTTTGGTGCGCGCAGGAAGAACCCACTCTGTAGGCAAAATCAATCATGGGCGCCACTCCCTCCTCAAGATCTAGGATTTTCGCCAGTCAAGTTGCTAAAAATATTTTAAGCTCTGTTGTGTTTTCCACGTTCTCAGGGATCCCTCTAAATTTAATATTATTAGCTTTCAATTGATTTTCCAGGGAGATAATTTCATCTGTGGCCCATTCCTCTCTTTTGTAAAAATATGAGGAGTCATCCTGGCGGGCCAAGCTAGCTTCCATCGCTGTTTCAGCGGTCTGAGTCACCTGTGCCATAGATTGCTTAAGTTCATTCAGCTGGGTGGTTAGTGGCTTTAGGAGCGCAGCAATGGTGGTGGACATATTTCTTTCCAGGGCTTGTAAGGAGTTATGGAATTCTTGCCAGGAGACCGTGAGGCCCTGTGGCTGTTGGTCTGAGTTTCAGTTGTTGTTGTTGTTGGTGATGGCAGCGGAGGCTCCTTAGTTGAAGGCCTGGTGGAAGAACTCCATCTTACAGGCTCTGCGGAACTATAAAAGGTCCTGCAGGGCCCTGATCTCTTCTGGGAGCTCATTCCATCAGTGTGGAGCTGCCACCAAGAAGGCACCAGCCCTGGTTGTAGCCAGCCTGGCATCTTTGAGACCTGGGAGGGCCAGTCGGTTTTGACCATAGTGCTCTCTGGGGTAAATATGGGGAAAGGTGGTCCCGTAGGTTTGTTGGACCCTGGCCATTAAGGGCTTGAAGTTGGTATGCTATCGGCAGAACAGTGCAAGGCCTTCAGCACAGGCTGGATGTGCTCCCGCATGGGGAGGCCCATCAAAAGCCTGGCCATAGCATTTTGCACAAGCTGCAGCTTCCGAATTTGTGACAAGGGCAGCCCCATGTAGAGAGCATTACAGTAGTACAGTCTCAAGGTGACCATCACATGGATCACTGTTGCCAAGTCACGGCTGAGGAAGGGAACCAACTGCCTAATCAGCCAAAGATGGTAAAAGGCTGACTTGGCAGTGGCTGCTACCTGGGCCACCATTGTTAAGGAGGCATCCAGGAGTACTCCCAAGCTCCTAGCCTCTGGCACTGGCACCAATGGCGGCCCATCGAAGGTTGGGAGTGGGATCCCTACCCCGGGACTGCCCGGCTCAGGCACAGGACCTCCGACTTCGTCAGATTCGGTTTTAGTCGGCTCAGTCGAAGCCAACCAGCCACAGCTTGTAACGCCTGGTCCAGATCTTCCGGTCTGGAGTCAGACTGGCTGCCCAACAACAGGTAGAGCCGGGTGTCATCCGCATACTGGTGACATCCCATCCCATGCCTCCGGGCAATCTGGGAAAGGGGGCGCATGTAGATGCATATAGCATCGGGGAAAGCACCGCCCCTTGAGGCACTCCACAATCCAATGGGGGGCCTTCAGGACAGCTGTTCCCCTAGTGCCACCCTTTGTCCCCGACCTTGGAGAAAGGAGGCAAGCCATTGTAAGGCAAGCCCCTGGACTCCTATGTCAGCAAGGCAGTGGATCGGTAGCTGATGGTCGACCGTGTCGAATGCTGCCAACAGGTCCAACAGCAACAGTACTGCCAATCCGCCCCGGTCCAGATGCCTCCAGAGGTCAGCCGTGAGGGCGACCAGTGCTGTCTCTGTCCCCTGGCCTGGGTGAAAACCAGACTGGAAGGCATAAGATGGAAGCGTCATCCAGAAAGCTCTGTAGCTGAATTGCCACAGCCCTCTCCATTATTTTGCCCAAATAGGGCGAACTGGAAACTGACTGATAGTTAGCCAATTTGGCCGGATCCAGAGATGGCTTTTTCAGGAGAGGGCGGACCACCGCTTCCTTGAGCGCCCCAGGAAACTGTCCCTTAGTGAGGGCATGGGGCAAGGCAGCATGCGGTAGAAGCATTTTGTCAACTTCCTCCAGGCTGAGTGGACTGAAACAATCCATAACCTGACTCAAAGATGCGCATGGAGCCTCGAATTCGCTCACCGTATCAACTGTGACGGGGAGGTCACAGCAGAGCGACAGGATTTATATGTGAAATAGCTCACAAAAGCCTCCAGCCTATGTCCAGTCCTCGCACAGGGTGGTGGGTGCAGCCACAAAATGGCTGCCACAGGAAGGGGTGCCAGTCACAACATGGCTGCTGTAGCTTACCTTCAGTCATGCAGCGAAGAGCCTCGTGCTGCTGCGGTAGCTGCTGCCAAAGGAATATTTTCAGAAATGTTCACAGTCAATCAGAAACCCTGCTGAGCAAAAGGCCACACCTGGCCCTGCCCACTTTCCAAATACACTTGGAGGGCACCAGAAGGGGTCCTGGAGGGCGCTGTGGCACCCCCATGCAGCACACTGGAGATTCCTGGTGAAGAAGAAGAAGAAGAAGAAGAAGAAGAAGAAGAAGAAGAAGAAGAAGAAGAAGA
>NW_015174293.1:669947-790858 GCF_001447785.1 Gekko japonicus
CAGGGCTGAGAGAGCTCTGACAGAAACGGCTCTTTTTCAAGAACAGCTCTTGTCAGAACCACGGCTTGCCCAAGGTCATCCAGCAGGTGCAAGTGGAGGAGAAGTGGGGGAATCAAACTCGGTTCTCCCAGATTAGATTTTGCGCACTTAACCACTACACCAAACTGGCTCTAAACTGGCACTAAACCAAACTGGTCTAAATACAGACATGCGCACGGACGTACATGCACACACACAGGTGTATCATCCTCAGTGTATTGTTCTGATTTTGAGGTTTGGCTTTCATCTTAGCATCTTCATTGCTGTTGGGGAAAATAGTCAAAAATACTTAAATACTCAAAGTTTTCAATGGATCTTTGCTTCACTGGAGAGGAGACATTTCTTTCTTTGTATAAAGCTCTATTTGGTGTAGTGGTTAAGTGTGTGGACTCCAATCTGGGAGAACCGGGTTTGATTCCCCACTCCTCCACTTGCACCTGGCCGCAGAGGCCAAGGGAGACCTGAGCTTGACACACACAAGCCTTTACTTTATCATTCTGGGCTATCTTTACTATTGGGTCTTCTATGTTTACTATGTTTTTATCATTCTGGGCCCTCTGCTTGCTTTGGCTACGGTAGTCTTATCCCCCACCCGCAAGTTACTATGGTTCTGGATTTTGTCTCCTGTTGGTAACTCTGTCGCATTCTTCTCCTCCTCCTCTCTCTCTCCATCCCCACGTTTTTTCGTCCAATATTTCTTGGATACGTCAGTCCATTTGTCAGTTTCTCATCTAGCCAGTTTTTCTCCCCTGCCCTTTCCTTGGGAATGGACTCGCTCAGGGACAGGGATTCCACCTGCAGTCTTGGATCTCAGCGACAAGAAGCGGCTCTCAGACCCGTGCCCTGAGTAGTGTCACTCGGTGGCCAACGTCAGAGGGGAAAGGGTTGCTTAAGCAGCCGTGCTGGCTGATCTTCAAGCTCTCCTTATGTTATGTACGGGGGTCCGCCACCAGGGGTCCGCGGCTACCGTAAGGAGCTTGGCTCCTCTAGACAATAGAGGCCTAGGATCCTAGTTCCCCCAGCATTCACCAATAGCCACCTTGGTGGGAAATTCAGACCCTCCAACGGGACTGGGTGTGTGCTGGGTGTGTGTGTATATAGTTGGCCTTGCAGGGCCGTTTGAAAGTCCGGTGTGAAGTACAATAAACGTGTGCAAACGCATGTCGTTGTCCATGTCCTCCATGTGACGAAACCAGTACTTTTCACCTCAGGTGTCAACAAACGGAGCGGTTCTATTTGTAGGTCCCGTGCTTCACTTTCAGCGTGAAATGAGACCAACCTCATTCTTTTCCCGGGGCCATCAGCGTGTCTCTTGGTGTGTCGTGTACCTTTCCCACCTGGCCTCTCTGTTTTTATCTCACCGTGGAGGGTCAGAGGCCTGCTTGGGTCAGCCAGCAGCCGCTCGGCCACCCCATGAGAGTGCCCAGGAAGGGCCCATGGTGTCCTGGCCTCTGTCCACCTGCCCCGCCCTTACAGAGGCCCATCTTGCCACCTTTTACTGAAGACAAAACCCCAACGTCTTTTCCTGGCTCCTGTCCCTGCTTCATATCCCTCCCAGGCAATTTGTGCATATTAAAGCGGGGTGTGTGTGTGGTTGGGAGTGGGGGGGGGGGAGGACCAGACTGGCTGTACTGGCTCGACAAGCCGGCTCTCTGCTCCGCTCCTGGCTGTTATGACGCTTCTTCTGCAGGCAATCTGTGGGAGGCTGGTGGGGGAATTTCTCAACGGGGAAAGGCGTGCTGCTGCTTTTATTCCAGCAGAAGCATCTTTTTGGAATGCCACCCATTTCGTCAGGCTCGCAAAAGGGGAAAGGCGGCAGCCTATGGTAATTAGCGCAAGCCGGCACAGGCTGCTGCTCTCCCTGTTCCTTCCTCACCGGAGGAGGAATAACCTGTTGCATTTGCCAGGAGCGACTGGAGCTGGACCAGCATCCAGTAGGTGTGCGGAGGACGCAGCAGGTGGATGCGCTGGGGCTGCCTGAGAGCGATGCTGCGGAGAGTGCGCTCATTCAGCGAGTGCCACCAGTCCTGCTGGGTTTCGGCCTGAAGGTCCTGGCTGGGAAAGAGGAGTCCGGCTTGACTTGCCCGAGTTCTTCCCGGGATGGCTTCGCTCTTCCGGCACCTGAAAGTGCTCCTGTGGAAGAACTGGCTCAGTGTCAGGAGGCAGCCGGTGAGTACAGGAAGCCGGACGTCTCGTGAGGTCCAGGGTGGGTGGGGAGTTCTCTTGTGAGCCTGTTGAGGAATATTTGCCGCAGCTGGACGAAGCCGCGGAGCTGTCAGAGGCCTCCTGTTCCTAAGCAGCCGGTCCGTGTGCTGCTCCTGCCCGGGAGGGAGGGGACAGGTGCTCTGTGCCAGCTCAGGGTCCCAAGTCCGGCTGGCCGGGTCTCTGCCTGGGGCTGGGGGAGGCGGGAGTGAGAGACCGGACCACAGCACAGTTCAGCAGACTGCAGGATGTATTTCTTGCTGCCAACAGGAAGACTGGCATGGTGGGCAGAGGGTTGGGCTATTGAACCCGCCTCCCTGGTGTGACACACTCAAACGGCCTTTGGTTGTGGGGAGTTTGTGACGCCGGTGTGTGTGTGTGGGGGATGCGTTCAAAACTGATTCAGGTGGGTCACCGTGTTGGTCTGAAGCACCAGAACACCGTCTGAGCCCCCCAGGGGCACCTTCAAGACTGGCAAAGTTTTGTTCTGGGGATAAGAATAAAACTTTGTGAGTCCTACGGGTGCCACTGGATTCAGACTTCCTTCTGTTTGAAATTCGGCTGAGGTCTGTGGAGAGCTGTGTGAGCCCGTGTTCAGTGTATAGTGATTGATAAGCCCAACGATACACGTTTGGATTTGTGAAGGGGTGTGTTTTTGAGGAAATAATCCAGCAGTTCCTTAGAAACTTTTCAGCAAAGGGGCTTGTTTGTTTCACTTGCTTGGAGGAGGGTCTAGACCAGAGGTCCCCAAGACATAGCCCCCGGCAAGGCTCCCTCCCAGCTGTGGAGTCTCTTGTGAGCAAAAATCCCACTTGGTGAGCTCCTGGCATTAGCTCCAGAGCAGATCAATTCATGCGGTAGCCAAATGGCTCACTCACAACTTTAATGCCAGGAGCTCACCAAGTGGTGGAATTTCTGCTCACAGCTTAGAGGGAGCATTGCTCCCCCCCCAAGCCTCCCCCCCCCATTGAGTGGCACTGTTGCGAGAAGGAAGAACAAGATGGCGGCCAGCATGTGCAGGAGACAAGAAGTCATTCCCGCTCAGACCTGCCGGCATCCTCTTGTCCCTCTGCTGCTGTGGGCTAGTTTGAATGTGGGTGCAAAGCCCCACAAAGCCCCCCCTGCCAGCTGGCTACTTTCCATCGCAAGCGGCAGTGCCTGGGACAAAAGGAGGCCGGCTGGACTGAGGTGGGAGAGGAGCAAAGGGGCCAAGCAGCCCCTGAGGAGAAGGCTGGCCAGCGGTCCCGAAGGGGGTGGGGGTGTAAAGTTCTCCTGCTCCCTTGTCCTGTGAGGACCACGAGAGGGCCAAAGGCTCCGCAGCATTTCCATCTCCGGAGGGGGCGGGGGTGGGACCTCACGCGGCTGGCGTCAGATCATAATGGCGGGAGAAAAGGGGGGGAGAGTCTGAAGAAAGGAGATCTGCTCCCGGTCCTCCTTCGATTTACGGGCAAACTTAGACTCTTCTTACTTCACAACTCTGGTTATTGAGGGGGCTTTGTGTTGTTGAAGACGATGAGTATTTTATTTATTTATTTATTTATTTTGATTTCTTAACCGCCCTTCCCTGCTCACGCGGGGCTCAGGGTGGTTTACAACAGCATAAAATCCAATACAAATTTTAAAACCAGTTAAAACTACAAAAATCCCATACTAAAATATTCAGCATAATTATTTCAACACTTTAACAGGATGGCCTGATTCGCATTCAGATTTCCATGAGGGGGAGGGGAGGGGAGGGGGCCAGGCAGGGGGAGGAGCGTCTTTATTGTGGTGCTCTAATATCTCCTTCACGTTTGCCTATTTATTTTATATCTCAATTTTTATTATTTTTATTTTATGTCATGTTTATTTTAAGCAATATATTTCAAATGTTGGTGATATACTGCGATAGGATCAAAAAGAAAAAAGGTGGTGGTGGTGGGAGTTCAACCCTGAAAACAAATCAAATAACCTAAAAGGGACTAATTAAACAAACCTCAAAAGAAATATGATTTCAAAAAACTTTAAATGAGTTTCGATTATCTGTAAATCACACATACACATTACGCATACACACACTATGACACAACAAACGAACCCCAGACACGTTTCAGCTAACTGCCTTCCTCAATGGTGACATAAAACAACTTCCAGTGAATATGAAGGTAATTGCCACATACAAATGTATCCAGATATCCTGTAAAACAATACATGAAAATACAAGGGAAGGGGGAAAATCATTATGAAAACTATTCAGAATATAAAAAATAAACATACATATGAACAAACCGACTCATATCAGAAAATTGCCTCCTGTTTAATACACATTGTAGATGTCTAATTCTTACAGTCTACTTTCAAGGCAAGGCTTTGTTGAAATCCTACCACTAATATATGAGGTCCCGGCACATAACCTAAAAGGACAAAATTCAAAAAATTATAAAAATCCATGAAAATAAGCAATCAGACAGAAGCTTAATTATTAGTTAATTTAACCATCCCCCTTCCAATTGAATTTATGTTCCTATCAAAATCTGACCAGAATCTCTCTCTTACTGTAGATATCATCACCACTGCAATAGGGGTGTAAAAAAAAATGCCCCACCCACCCGTTTCAGGACTATTGGACCTGGAAAATATTGTTATTTTTTGCATATTCCTGAATACCAATATCAGTTTTGTATTGAGATTTGGGTAAATATTTAGGAAACCCGAATTTATTCCGCTCCTTTATATCCTCCTTATCCTGATGGCCCATCTCAATCCCCCACGGAGTTTATTGTCTCCTGTAGTAGAGACTGATTATGAATGTTAGTATTATATACATTTAGGGCTGCGGTGGCTCAGTGGTTAAGATGCTGAGCTGCAGACCGGAAGGTCGGTAGTTCAGCAGTTTGAGACCCGAGTGCCACGTGACAGAGTGAGCTCCCATCTCTGGCCCCGGCTCCCACCAACCTAGCAGTTCAAAAGCAAGAAATTGCAAGTAGATCAATAGGTACTGCTTCATTGGGAAGGGAACAGCGTTCCGTGCGCCTCGGCATCTAGTCATGCCGGCCACATGACCACGGAGAAGTCTTTGGATAGCGCTGGCTCTTCAGCCTGGAAACAGAAATGAGCACCACACCCCTAGAGTCGGATTCAACTGGCTTTTGAGTAAGGGAAACCTTTACCTTTACTATTTTTATTTTATTGGATTTGTATCGGCATAGCAGGCTTAGGGCAGGTTCCATCAAATATAATATACAAACAATTAAAAGCCATTAAAACACATCAGATGAAATATAAAATTCCTACGTTTCTAGTCAGAGCCTCAACAGATGAGGTCCATTTCAGATTGGGGTTCCCAGATGATAATACAGATCTGACTCGCTGAAGGGGGGGGGCTGGTGGAAGGTGGGGGTGCCTGCCGTCTCAACTAAAGGCCTGGTGGAAGAGCTCCGTCTTGCAGGCCCTGCAGAACTGTGGTAGGTCAGTGAGTCAACAGATCCCTTCTTTACGTGGGGCTGCCCTTGAAACTGACCTGGAAGCTCCAAGTGGCACAAAATGCGGATGTGCGGGTCCCCACGGAGGGCACATCTCCACCCAGTGCTGTGCGAGCTGCATTGGTTGCCCGTGGAGCACCAGATCAGATTCAAGGTGTTGGTGCTTACCTTTGGTACTGGTCTCTGCCCAGGGTTTTAACCAAGGGGCTTCATCTTGTCTCCAGCCGTTTTGCTGTTTGCTTCTAGCCTGAGGACTCTTTTTATCAATATCATCCCAGACTGCTCTATTTATGTGGCTTGGTGGTGTTGACTGGCATATATTATTATTAATGACTTAGATTATTTTATTGATACGGCTAGCTGCAAGTTCAGTAGACCCTCAGAGACCAGCAAGACTTGTGGGGTGTAAGAGCTATCCAGAGCCAACTCTCCCGTCACCCCTGACTTCTGAACGGCCCCCACCAGCCTTGCTAGTTCTCGTTGTTCTACTGCAGACCAACATGCCTCCCCCTCCGCCTGAGCCCACTTCTCTTGAAAGGCGTTTTGTGTTATGATTGGCTCTGTGGTCTGCTTGGCTTTCTTGTGGATTGAGCTGCCCCGAGCAGGCCGGCAGGGACGGCGTGGCCATTTCTTAAAGGACTAACAGGGTTAAGAGGGGCCAGCGGCAGAAATCAAAGCCAGAGCAGGCCGAGCAGGAGCCAGAGTTTGCCCAGAGAACCTGGAAGGGCCCTCTTTGGGAAAGGGTTGAGGGACTTGGCGCCGGGAAGAGAAACGGGAAGAAGAAAGGCGTCTCTGAGTCAGAGGGAAAGCATTTCTGACAATGTGCACAAGAACCAAGTTGCTTTGAGGATTGCAAGGTGGTTGCCGCACGAATGGTCTTACGTATAAAGAGTTTATTGGTATCTCTTTCTCTCTCTCTCTCTCTCTCTCTCTCTCACACACACACACACACACACCATCTGGATAAAGTTTTATTTACGGCTGAAGCCAGCAGTTAACATTTGAAACACTACAAACTTAGTAGTAAAAAACACCTATGAATAAAGGTAAAAAGGCTTAACAGAACAGTAAAATGCATTATAAAATACATAATAAATTCCTTAGGAGGTAGACAGTTAACAATAAAAAGATTAATATTTAGCTTGCTGTGTTATTATAGATTTTCTAATTCTTAAAACACTCCATCCAAATCTAGCCACTTGGTGTGTTATCTCCGAGTGCTTATCTGAGAAGAGGTTTTTCATAATACGGGCTCTTTGCCTAGTGGTTAGAGGTAAGAACTTGGGGAATGAAAGAGATTTCCAGAGATTATTATAGGCCTCACAGTCGAACATAACATGTTCTAGATTTTCAATGCCTACATTACAGCAGGGGCACATGCGTTCCTCGAATGGGATTTTCTTATACTTTCCTTCTGTATTCGCTAAGGGAAGAGCATCCCAGCACATAAGTGTAAATGTTCTCCTATATTCGTGGTTTGACAGATGGTAGAAATAGGCTATAGGAGTTACTCTGTTGATGGGATCAAGAAGTGTGTGCCATTTCTCTGTTCTGCCTATATCGTTCTGCCTATCGATATCCGTAATCCTCTGCTTTATCATTTCTCTAGCTTTGTCATAGGCTAGGGAACACAGGTATTGTTTTGTGAAGCCAAAATAAGGGAGTTTCTCCTCTAAAGCCGGGGGGGGGTGTTTAAAGGTGTTTTGTAATATTAAACGTGTCAGCCCGTTAGAAAGAAAAACTAGTTTCAGCCAATAATGAATCACCATGATCCATAACCTTTCCTCCACAGTAATCATTCCTGTTTCATTTTGAATAAGTGCATTTGGGTACCTGAAGAACAGATCTCAAAACTTTTGCTTGGACTGTGTCCAGTTTCTTGTAATAGGATGTAATATTGATGGGGGCTCCAAAGGTAAGCTGAGTGAGAGATTTGGCCTTAAATAGTCTAAGGGCGGCTACGAGACATTTTCCACCTTTGTGTCAGTAAAATTTTTGGATGGCCCCTGCACTCCTTTTGGCGTTTATGGCAACAGAATTTATATTTACAGTTCTCAAGCCGTTTGCCTGGAAGTTAACTCCCAGATATTTGAAAGAGGTGACTTGTTCAATGGGAATAGAATTTAAGTACCAGTGAAAAGTTTTGGGGGATCTTTTGGTAAAGGCCATTACTTTCGTTTTTGAATAGTTGACCTCTAAGTTGTTATTTTGGCCATACTGGGCAAAAGAACTCATGACTCTCTTGAGACCAGTGGGGGTCCTTGCAAGTAGGACCGCATTGTCTGCATACAAGAGCCACCCCTATGTGTCTGTTGCCTGGCTTTGGAGGATGGAACTCGGGCCTGCTTAAATAGGCTGCCACATCGTTGATATAAACGTCAAAGAGAAGTGGTGCCAAAACGCAGCCTTAACTCCTTTCTCAACTCTAATAGGATTTGACCCTGAGGAGAGTACCTGACCCTTGTGAATGTGTTATCGTGAAGGGCCTGAATAAGAAATAGTAACCTTCTATCAGTACTTGAAGCTCTTAATTTGTCCCATAGGATAGTTCTAGAGACTGAGTCAAAAGCTGACTTCAGGTCCAGGAAGGCGACGAAAAGAGACATATTCGAGTTGGAGGAATATTTAGCAATCAGATGGTCCAGTATCATACAATGATCTAAGGTAGCATGCCCCTCTCTAAAGCCGGCCTGCTCATCTGCCAGACAGGAGTTGTTTTCCAACCATTCCCTGAATTTCCATAGGAGATGTCTTGCATACAATTTACTCACTATGCTTACCAGACTAATTGGCCTGTAGCTATTTGGATCTTCTTTATTACCTTTTTTGTAAAATGGACTGATGACTGCTACTCTCCAGTCCTTGGGGATTCTCCCTGTTTGATCAATTCATGTAAATAGGGATGCCAAAATCGGACATGTTGGACTACTTCTTCTGACACCATGATATAGTCAATAACGCTCATTCTGTCCCCCGACCAGAATGTAAACTCTGCAGGGTGATCGCTTGGCCATGCAGAACTGTAAAAGGTCCTGCAGGGCCCTGATGTCCTCTGGGATCTCGTTCCACCAGTATGGAGCCGCCACCGAAAAGGCGCTGGTCCTGGTAGCAGCCAGCCTGGCCTCCTTGGGGCCCGGAAGGGCCAGATGGTTTTGGGAGAAAGGGAGAAAGGGAGAGAAGTCCAATTCTGTGAGAAAGGGAGAAAAGCACCTCTTTCTCTACCTTCTCTATTCCATGCATAATTTTATAAACCTCTAGCATGTTGCCCCTCTGTCCCTGTTTCTCTGAGCTAAAGAGCCTAACCTCTTTAACCTTCCATCATAGGGAAGGTGTTTGGCCCTGACTTGCCAGTCGGCACTGGTGGGGGTGGGTGGGCCCGCTGAAGCCAGCCCAGCCCGGAAGGGCTAGGCGGGGGAGGAACGACAGCCTCACAGGGAGGCCCGAAGCCTTACTGTACCAGCACCAGCGAGCTGGGGGTGGGGCGGGGCGGCCACTTAAGAAAAGTGGAGGGTGAGGCTGGAGGCCCAGTCACACCCGATTGACACAACAGCTCCTACCTGTCAAACCAGGACGGTGGGGCCACCCTCAGGGAGGCAGGAAGAGGAAATGGTGGGCATAATCCAGGGCGTCTTCCTCATGAGGGCCAGGGACTCAGGCCTGGGGGGGGACGTGCTAGCCCTCTGGCCCCCCTGACTGGTTGCGGGGGGGGAGGGTGGCAGAAAGAGAGATGGGAAGGTGCTGCTCACCCCTTCCCCTCGCTCGTCTGAGCCTGGCCGAGGTGCCCACAAGGAGGCCTAGGAGGATATCGGCTCCTCCCGACACTGACGGCGCTCAAAGCGACATTTCCAGGTCACCCTTTCTCACTGACACGCCAGGTGGATTTAATTGCACGGTATTAAAGCAAGTCTGCCAGAGAAGCACGACAGGGGGGAGATGTCTAATAATCAGTGCAACAGGGCGAGGATTACAAAAATCAGGGAAAGTATCAGGAGTGATATGCCAAACAATGGGGAGAATGGAGTTACAGAATTAGAACCCAGTGCAGCGAGAGTGGTGTCACACAGAAGGGAAACAAAAAATACATACCGTAAACAGTAGCATAGGTGACACTGGCCCCACTGGTGGACCTCCTGATGGCACTGGTATTTCTGGCCACTGTGTGACACAGAGTGTTGGACTGGATGGGCCTTTCGCCTGATCCAACATTGGCATCTCTTATGTTCTTATGTTCTTATGACAGGCTGGTTCCCCTTACAAAAGCTCCCTCCTGAGCCATTCCATTGTCTTATTGAAAAGTACGCAGAGGGAGAGTGATTTCAACTAACGTACTGTATTAGGTGTAGAACAAGACAACTTAAGCCAGCTCGCAGACCGGCTTATATTCCCCGTGAAACCACCACCCATAACACACACACACACTTCCCAATAGGTTATTTACAGTGGCCGAGAGTTCCATAGGCTCTCGGCCGGGAACCTAGCCCATGATTGGCGCGGGCTAGGATCCGCATAGTCTATTGTCTCTTTGAGCGAAGCTCGATGTGTCCTCTTGACCGCATGGAGCCCAAGCTGGCCACGTGGTCTGAACTGGGTATATTACACTTATTGTAGCCCTGCTGTCTCCTTTGTCGAAATGCCTCCCTGAGCAGGGCAGCTCCTGAATCCATGACTCAGAGAGGTGGAGGAGGAGTGCAGTTTGCCACACTGGTGGAAGGATGAGCCAGACTGCGTGAGGCTGCTGCTCCCTTTGTGATGGAGTTGGGTGAGGGGGTGTGTGAAGCTGAGGAACAGGGGATCCTAGGCCCAACCCCTTTTCTTTCAGGACGACAAGGAGGAGGAGACAAAGATGCCACACGCAGGGAAAAGGGGTACCTGTTAATTAGTGGGGTTCCGTGGGTGAACAGACTCCCAGTCTGGTG
Organism: Gekko japonicus; assembly: GCF_001447785.1. NCBI lineage: Eukaryota > Metazoa > Chordata > Lepidosauria > Squamata > Gekkonidae > Gekko > Gekko japonicus. Next base: position 680,566 of record NW_015174293.1, read on the forward strand.
ATCAGCTCTACTTTACTCAGTGATTTCAGCCAGAACAAGACTGCGGACCAGAGCCTCAGCCCGGTTATATTGCCTGCAGTGGCCACACACAAACAGACCCCACGCCTAAAGATGGGCTATTTACAAAACGTTACACCTTGATTGGTTCCTGCCAGAATCCTGTTGGTCTATTGTTATTCGGCTCCAAGCTCACCCTGTCTCTGGCAGCACCGTCCTGCAATGTTTCCGTCCCAATACGGAACAGTACCCATGGTCCAAACACACCCTCGCGCACCCCTCCTCTCTTTTACTATGCCTCTAGGCATGGGCTTGGGGGTGAATCTATTGGGATATTTGGTTAATATAGGCAAGTTTGCCCGATCATAGAAGCACGAGCGCAGTAAATAAATCTCCCAAGGTGTATATTGCAAAAAAGGGTAAATTTACATTTATTCAAGTAGATGCAGTTCACATTCAGGTTGCAGTCGAAAGGAGAGAGAGGAGCCTAGTTAAAGAGTCCTTTCCCCTGTCACGAATAGCCAGCTTGTCCGGCATCAGGCGTGTGGGAGTGTGAGGGCACCGTATCCACAGGAGGGACCTGCAGAGACCTGTGTCTCCACGGAAGGCCATGAGGAGAGAGGGAGAGGAGAGAGGGAGAGGAGATGTCGGGAGCAGCTCCCAGGCTAAGACAAAGAGAGGCATCCCCTTCAAGGAGACGACCCCCGTACACCCCCCCCCCAGTGTCCAGGATGATCAAGCGGGAAGCTGGTCCCCCCTGGAGGTGTCAGCTCTTCTTATTCTGCATGTGTTCTCCTTGGGAGCCAGGAAGCTGCTTCCACTGCTGACCCCACCCACCCATTTCTGCTTCCTGCACTTCCAGCCACTACACCACACTGGATCTCGGCTTTCTCTCCTTCCCCCCCCCAGCCTCTTCCAGCGGAAAGTCAAGTTCTAGCCAGTTGCTCAGGTGAGTTGTGTGGCCACTGCCAGGCCCAGACAAGTTGCCCACATTGTGTGTCTGCTGCCTCTGGGCCCAGGAGAGTTGTGTGGTTTGAGGTCATCCAGTGAGTTGCATAACTGTCATGGTAGCAACCAAGGCTCCCTCTAAGCTGTGGAGTCTTGTGAGCAAAAATCCTACTTTGTGGGCTACTGGCATTACAGTTGTGAGCGAGCAATTTGGCTGCTGCATAAATTAGTTTGCTCTGGAGTCCTCCTTCCCTGAGCTGAGACAAAAATGTGTGAGCCAGAGGCTAAAAAACCGTGAGCTAGCTCACACTAGCTGAGATTAGAGGGAACATGGGTGGGAACTTGCCCAGGGCTTGCCCCTGTGCCTGCCCCCTGATGGGCAGGAGGGAAGGGCCCTCCACCTTTCACTGACACAAACCAAGGTTTAAAGGTTGGCAGTATTGGTGCATTTGCCTAGCCACCCCCGCAGTGGCCACCGAGATCTCAGAGGTCATTCATTTCTTAAAGGTACAGGATTTGCTTCTATTATTTATTTATTTTTTGGGGGGGAGAGGTTTAACCTCCCAAATAATTTTTTTAAATTTCAGGTTTCTCTGAAACCCGGGGCTCTTCTCAGGCTTGTAAAAAGATCTATCCTGTCTGTTCATGGCTCCAGTCACTAGATGGAAACTTTCATAAATGGGCCATGTTGAGAAATAGATATATCGATATCCGCCTGAGTGATGACGGGTAGAGGAACGCGTTTAGCATCTGGGAACAGGAGGAGGACCTGTGTGTCCAAGGGGTCTTTTCCCCCAGAGCCACTGGCATTACAGTTGTGAGCGAGTTATTTGGCTGCTGCATAAATTAGTTTGCTCTGGAGCTGTCCTTCCTGAGCGAAGACAGAAATCTGTGAGCCGGAGGCTAAAAAAAACTCCCATTACTTTCTCCCATTACATGTTGTTATTACTGTTCTTGCATTTGTTATTATTGCTTGTTCACCATTTGTAATGTATTCTGTGCTGCCTAGAATGCATTAAGATGGTTGGGAATCATCTCATAAGGAAGCAATGTTAAGCTTCGTCTTGAACAGGGATTGAAGTTCAAGACTACTGCGTCCAATCAGGTTCAAATGTGTATAAGCGGGAAAGACTCTGATTGGTCCTTATTGTCTCAACCTGATAGGTTGTTTAACTGTATAGTAGGCATGGCTATATTAGCCGGGAATGTTTAAATACCGAGCAGCTGCAATGGGAAGCTGTTCGGGCTATCAGAGAAGTTGTACCGTGTCAGAGAAGTTGATCGTCGAGCTGAAATAAACCTGAGTTTTGCTGAATCACTCTCTGACTATTTTGTTAAGCACGGACTTAACAATTGGCGACGAAGGTGGGATCCTAGAGCGGGTAGGCAGCCCCGCTGGTCCCAACCCCACGACGGACAACAGCGAACCGCAGCTCGCCGTGGCAGAGCAGCAACAGGCACCACCTGAGCAAGTGGCAGCGATTGCAGCTATGGCCAATAGCCTGAAGTTCGAGGCCTTCGAACCAGCAACCAAGGACTGGGACACCTACCTGTTGAGGTTCGGGTTCCACCTCGAGGCAAATGACATAACCACCGAGGAGAAGAAGCGGGCCACCTTGCTGAGCTCTTGCAGTAAGAGCGCTTTCGACATCGCCCGGTCCCTGGTCGCACCAGCGGACATTACGACAGTGCCCTTCAAAGAGCTGACAGAAAAGCTGAAGGCAAACTTCTCCCCGCAGCCGTCGGAGATCGCATGCCGGCATGCCTTTTATAAAAGGGCTCAAGCTCCGAACGAAACTGTGGCAGAGTACGTGGCGGCTCTGCGTAAAGCTGCAAGGCCTTGCAACTTTACCAACATAGAGGAGGCTCTCCGTGACCGGCTGGTATGTGGCATGCGAGATGAACGCATAAGAGACGCCAATGTTGGATCAGGCCAAAGGCCCATCCAGTCCAACACTCTGTGTCACACAGTGGCCAGAAATACCAGTGCCATCAGGAGGTCCAGCAGTGGGGCCAGGACATTAGAAGCCCTCCCACTGTTGACCCCCCCCCCAAGCACCAAGAAGACAGAGCATCACTTGCCCCAGAGCCCCTAGCTATACCTTGTGGCTAATAGCCACTGATGGACCTCTGCTCCATATGCTTATCTAATTCCCTTTTGAAGCCGTCCATGCTTGTAGCACCCACCACTTCCTGTGGCAGTGAATTCCATGTGTTAATCACTCTTTGGGTGAAGAAGTACTTCCTTTTATCCGTTCTAACCCGACCGCTCTGCAGTTTCATGGAGTGCCCACGAGTTCTTGTATTGTGAGAAAGGGAGAAAAGTACCTCTTTCTTTACCTGCTCTTTCCCATGCATAATCTTATAAACCTCGATCATGTCACCCCTCAGTCGTCTTTTCTCCAAGCTAAAGAGCCCTAAGCGCTTTAACCTTTCCTCATAGGGAAAGTGTTCCAACCCTTTTATCATTCGAGTTGCCCTTTTCTGCACTTTTTCCAAAGCTATAATATCCTTTTTAAGGTGTGGTGCCCAGAACTGCACACAGTATTCCAAATGAGGTCTCACCATTGATTTATATAGGGGCATTATTATATTGGCTGATCTGTTTTCAATACCCTTCCTAATAATCCCCAGCATAGCATTGGCCTTCTTTATTGCAGTCACACACTGTCTCGACATTTTCAGTGAGTTATCCACTACAACTCCAAGATCTCTCTCTTGCTCAGTCTCTGCCAGTTCAGACCCCATCAATGTGTATTTATATTTAGGATTTTTGGCTCCAATGTGCATCACCTTGCACTTGGCCACATTGAACCCCATTTGCCATGTTGACGCCCACTCGCCCATCCTTGACAGATCCCCTTGGAGTGCCTCACAATCCTCACTGGTTTTCACCACCCTGAACAACTTTGTATCATCCGCAAATTTAGCCACTTCACTGCTTACTCCCATCTCCAAATCATTAATGAACAAGTTAAAAAGCAGTGGACCAAGTACTGATCCCTGCGGTACCCCACTGCTTACCACCCTCCACTGAGAAAATTGCCCACCTACACTCACTCTCTGTTTTCTATGAACTAGCCAGTTTTTGATCCATAAAAGGACTTGTCCTTCTATCCCATGATTTTTGAGCTTACTTAGGAGCCTTTGATGAGGAACTTTATCAAAAGCTTTCTGGAAGTCAAGGTAAATAATATCTATTGGATCCCCCTTGTCCACATGTTTGTTCACCCCCTCAAAGAACACTAACAGGTTAGTGAGACAAGATCTTCCCTTACAGAAACCGTGCTGAGTCTGCCTCAATAGGTTTTGTTCATCTATGTGCCTACTAATTCTTTCCTTAATAATGGTTTCCACCAATTTACCCGGTATCGACGTCAGACTGACTGGCCTGTAATTTCCCGGATCTCCTCTGGAACCCTTTTTAAAGATGGGAGTGACATTAGCTACCTTCCAATCCTCAGGAATGGAGGCAGATTTTAAGGAAAGATTACATATCTTTGTCAGGAGATCTACAAGTTCACATTTGAGTTCTTTCAGAACTCTCGGATGTATGCCATCTGGGCCTGGTGATTTTTCAGTTTTTAAGTTGTCTATCAGTTTTAGGACCTCCTCTCTCGTCACCTCAATCTGACTCAGGTCTTTCAACACCCCTCCTGAAATCAGTGGTTCTGGAGTGGGCAAGCACTTCTCATCTTCCACAGTGAAGACGGAGGCAAAAAATGCATTTAGCTTCTCAGCCATTTCCCTATCATCCTTCAATACTCCTTTTACCCCTTGGTCGTCCAAGGGCCCCACTGCCTCCCTGGCTGGTTTCCTGTTTCTAATGTATTTGAAGAAAGTTTTATTGTTGGTTTTTACGTTTTTTGCTATATGCTCCTCATGTTCCCTTTTTGCCTGCCTGACCTCAGACTTGCATTTTATTTGCCATATCCTGTGTTCCGTTTTATCAGCCTCACTGTGACTAGCTTTCCACTGCTTAAAGGAATTCTTTTTACTTTTTACAGCCTCCATTACTCTGTTTGTTAACCATGCAGGCTTTTTCCTATACCTTTTTGTGCCTTTCCTAACCTGCGGAATATATATTTTTTGAGCTTCTAGGATCGTAGTTTTAAATAGATCCCAAGCTTCCCCAATTGTTTTGACCCTTTCTACTTTTCCTTTCAGTTTCCTCCCCACGTGTCCCCTCATATCAGAGAAATTACCCCTTTTAAAGTTAAAAATGGTTGTGTGAGTCTTTTTGGCCAATTCTCTATTTGTACAAATGATGAACTGCGTCATCAACGTGCTCCGGCGCCTATTTGCCACCCACGGGCTGCCGGACGTGTTGGTAAGCGATAACGGAACTCAATTTGTCTCTGAAGAGTTCCAAGGGTTCCTGTCTGACAATGGGATCAGGCAGATAACCTCCGCCCCATTTCACCCGGCAGCAATCGGCCAGGCGGAAAGAATGGTCAGGACGACCAAGGAAGCACTAGCTAAGCTAGTGTACGGGGACTGGGGAGTTAAGCTAGCCTCGTTCCTCCTAAGGCAGCATGTAACTCCGTGTTCAGCGACAGGCCGCAGTCCGGCCGAAATGCTGATGGGCCGACGTTTGACAACCTTGTTTGACCGGTTGCATCTGGATCTGAATGATTTGAAGCCCACACAGCAAACCGAAGTCCCCAAGGTACGAACGTATGTAAAAGGTGAAAAGGTCTATGCTAAGAACTATGCAAGTGGTCACTCGTGGCTTCCAGCCACTATTGTTGAAATTGTTGGGTCACGAATGTATGTTGTCGAGCTTGCAGATGGACGCAAGTGGCGTCGACACATAGATCAGTTGAGGCAGCGGTGGGCAACTGGCCGTCCCAACGCGCTGCCAACTGAATCCCCAGACCCTGAGGACCTTCCCAGACCTCCACCAGAGGTGAGTGCTGACGGGCCTGAGGGCGTCAGTACTGTTCCAGAGGCAGGGCAGACCCCTACTCTCGAACCAGTAAATTTAGAGGGAAGTATTCCTGACTCTGAGGTCCCAGAGTCCCATGGAGTACCACTGACAAAATGTGCCCTGAGCCTAGTCCACCTCGTAGGTCTCAGAGAAATCGCCGTGCACCTTCCTACCTGAGTGATTATGATTGTTCATAATTGTATTTGCTTAGAGGGGAGGGATTTGTAATGTATTCTGTGCTGCCTAGAATGCATTAAGATGGTTGGGAATCATCTCATAAGGAAGCAATGTTAAGCTTCGTCTTGAACAGGGATTGAAGTTCAAGACTACTGCGTCCAATCAGGTTCAAATGTGTATAAGCGGGAAAGACTCTGATTGGTCCTTATTGTCTCAACCTGATAGGTTGTTTAACTGTATAGTAGGCGTGGCTATATTAGCCGGGAATGTTTAAATACCGAGCAGCTGCAATGGGAAGCTGTTCGGGCTATCAGAGAAGTTGTACCGTGTCAGAGAAGTTGATCGTCGAGCTGAAATAAACCTGAGTTTTGCTGAATCACTCTCTGACTATTTTGTTAAGCACGGACTTAACACCATTTATTTCAATAAAAATTGGCATTTCAAAAACAAAAAAACTGTGAGCTAGCTCACACTAACTCAGCTGAGAGGGCACACTTCCTCTGACCTCTGTTTGCTGCAAGGGACAGACAGGGTGCTCTGATGGTGGAGAACGGCTGCTATCCCTGGGCTGTGGCAGAGACTCAGGCCTGGATCTCAGGGTCCTGCCGGGCCAGAATTTTAGCTGCAGCACTTCATACAAATACAGCCCTGTGGAAGCCGACTCTAGCTCAGCTTTCCTCCTGGAATGCCAGCTCTCCCTCCGCAAGGTGTGTGTGCGTGCGCGCGCGTGTCTGTGTGGAGGTGCACCCGTCAGCAGGGCTCCAGTCTGGACGGGCCCCCTTAGTGTGAAGTAGACGAAGAAGTGATTAGATGTATACCCCATGGCCCTTCACTACCCAAAGGAGTCTCAGAGCAGCTTACAAACTCCTTTCCCTTCCCCTCCCCACAACAGGCACCCTGTGAGGGAGGTGGGGCTGAGAGAGCTCTGACAGAAACTGCTCTTTTTTCAAGGACAGCTCTGACAGAACTATGGCTTGCCCAAGGTCACCCAGCCAGGTGCAAGTGGAGGAGGAGTGGGGGAATCAGACCCGGTTCTCCCAGATTAGAGGAGGAGGAGATTGGATTTATACCCTGCTGCCCTTCACTCCCCAAAGGAGTCTCAGAGCGGCTTACAAACTCCTTTCCCCCCCCCTCCCCATGACAGACACCCTGTGAGGTAAAAGAAGAAGAAGAAGAGATTGGATTCATACCCCATGGCCCTTCACTACCCAAGGGAGTCTCAGAGCGGCTCACAAACTCCTTTCCTTTCCCCTCCCCAAAACAGGCACCCTGTGAGGTGGGCGGGGCTGAGAGAGCTCTTGACAGAAACGGCTCTTTTTCAAGAACAGCTCTTATCAGAACTACGGCTTGCCCAAGGGCACCCAGCCAGGTGCAAGTGGAGGAGTGGGCGAATCACACCCGGCTCTCCCAGATTAGAGTCCGCACCCTTAACCACGACACCAAACTGGCTGTCAGCGGGAGGTTTGGGGCACATGACAGTCTCTTCAATCCCAATCTCCTACTATTACCTCTGGCCTCTTGGCCATCTAAACTGGGTTATAGCAAAAGAAGGACATCAGACCCCATTCATTCACTTATTTGTTTAATTTATAGACCGCCCCTCCCCTCCTGTGTACAGGGCTCAGGGTGGTGAGCAACGTCCCATTTCAATAGACAGTGAGCAATCAAATAAGGCAGTTGAAATGCTTGAAAACCGTTAACAACTCAAGAACTATTCCGATGGCATTTAAAGACCGGTTTCCATCCTTACCTCGTGAGGGGGAGAGGAATAGTGGCGGGGGGGGGGGGGGGGCTGGATGACAGACCGTTGCTGGCCTCAACCCAAAGGCCTGGCGGGACATCTCTATCTTACAGGCCCCGCAGAACTGCACTGGGTCCCGCAGGGCACGGATGTCATGAGGCAGAGAGTTCCACTGGGCCGGTGCCGGAGCAGGAGAGGCCTTGGCCCTGGTTGAGGACAGCCAGGTATCTTTCCAGCCAAGGACCACCAGGAGGTTCTCCTCTCCAGAGCGTCATGCTGCTGGAAGAGGCCATCCCGTAGACACATTTAGGGCTTTGAAGGTTAGAACCAAACCCTTGAATCTGATCCGGTACTCAATCTGGAGCCCGTGCAGCTGGCAAAGCACTGGTTGGATATCTGCTGTCAGTGGGGTTCCAGTAAGGACCCGAGCCGCTGCATTCTGGATCAGTTGTAATTTCCGGGTCAGTTTCAAGGGTAGCCCTGCATACAGCGAGTTACAGTAGTCTAACCTGGAGGTGACCCTTGCGAGGGTTACTGTGGCAAAGTCAGGGCGAGACAGGAAGGGGGCCAGTTGCCTGATCTGGCACAGCACAAGGAACGCCAGTCTGGCAAAATTTGTCACCTGGGCCACCATCGATAAGGAGGCATCCAGGAGCACACCCAGGCTCCTGGTGGTCAGCACCAGTGCCAGAGGTACCCTGTCCAGAGTTGGCAGGTAGGCACCCCAATTCTGAACACCCCCCGGCCCAACCACAGAACCTCCATCTTTAATGGATTCAGTCTCAGCTGGCTCTGCTTCAACCATCCAACCTCAGCCTCCAACCCTTCAGCCGAAATGGATGGGGCCGTATCCAGCCGGCTGTCTATCAACGGGGCAGCTGGGTGTCATCTGCATATGGATCACAGCCCAGCCCCGAAACTGTGTCGTCTGGGCCACGGGGCACATTGGAGAGAGGACACCACAAACCAGGGGGTATCAAGATGAAGCCCTCTCTCCTAGCGCCACCCTCGGTCCCCGACCACGGAGAAATGAGGTAAGCCACTTTAAAGCTACCCCAGGAACTCCTGTGCTGGTGAGGCAGCGGGTCAACAGGTTGTGGCTGACTGTGTTGAATGCTGCCATCAGGCCTAACAATATCAGCAGCGCCAAGTCCAGTGTTCCCTCTAAGCCGAGTGAGTGTGAGCTAGCTCACATTTGTTTAGCCTCTGGCTCACACATTTTTGTCTTAGCTCAGGAAGGGATGGGGCTCCAGAGCAAGCGAATGTATGCAGTAGTCAAATAATCTGCTCACAACTTTCATGCTGGTAACTCAGAAAGTAGAATTTTTGCTCTCAGGACTCCACAGCTTAGAGGGAGCCAACCTGCCTGAATCCAGCTGCCTGCCTGCAAAGATTGCCTGTGAGGGTGACCAGCGCCGTCTCCATCCCATGGCCAGGGCAGAAGCCGGACTGGAACGGGTCTCGGACCGACGTGTCCTCTAGGAAACTCTGGAGCTGTTCTGCCACCCCTCTCTCAACTACCTGGCCCAGGAACGCCAGGTTCGAAACTGGGCAGTAGTTGGTAGGATCTGAAGGACCCAGAGAAGGTTTTTTAAAGAGCGGTGTCACCACGTGCCTCTTTTAATCCCCCTGAGCTAAGGGACAGGTTGATAATGTCCATCGTGGGGCCCCGTATTCCTTCACCACTGGCTTCCACCAGCCATGATGGACACGGGTCCCAGAGGCACGTGGTTGGCTTAACAGTGCCCAGAGTCCTGTCAACATCAGCCCGTGAGAGACAGCTGAAGTTGTCAGGTACCGAATCCAAAGATGGCCGAGGGGCCTCTAGTTGCCAGAGTGTATCCATGCTGGCAGACAGGTTGTGGTGGGGTGACAAGACCTTATCTGCAAAAAAAGCTCACAGCTCATGATCGAATTACTAGAATTTTGCGTCCTCTCTGTAAGAGAAGTTAAAGACCGAATTGTCCTAAATAATCGTGCCGAGCAAGAGCTAGCAGATGTGATGGAGGCTGCATAAAATTCCCCTTTAGGAGACTTCACTGCCATCTCATAGGATTTCATAAACGTCCCACAGGATGTTCTTGTAGCTCCGTTGCAAAACCAACGCCAAGCGCGCTCTAGCTGTCTAAGTTCCTGCTTCATTGCCCAGTTTGGGGCTCCAGGGAGTCAGCATTCCAGTCCTCCCTCAGCACATCTAATGAGTTGCTGGGAGGCATCAGTTCCCGCAGAGTATTCTGGAGACCAATTGGATTCATTAGTCTCCGGAGGCGAGCATAAACCAGCTCGCCACCTAGACAGGGTGGGGCTGGGACACTCAGCTGGGCCTCCAGGGCATAACGCTCCGACCCTGGCACCTTGTCAGTGGCAATGAGATCCACTGCGGCCTGCTTGATGCGTGGGACCGGATACAGTCTGGGAGAGTCCCAGTGTTGCCATGGAGGGCCCACAGCCTGACCAAGGGCGGCCTTGTCAGCAGGGACGCTGAAGTCTCCGAGAACCAGAGAGAGAACAGAACAGAAAACCTTTATTCGGCGTAACATAGATAAATCAAACAAAGGGAAAAGTTAAAGGGTGGGTACAAGGAACAACATCAACCAATATTCCCAATATCTCAAAATACAAGGCAATCCTAGCATGGTTTACAAGGTTTACAGGATATTACTCCTGACTTCCATACATGGGTCAGAAATTCTGCAACAGATAGCGTTATTGCTGGGCTCTTGTCTGCTAGAAAGAAATTTAAATCCCTATACAGAAAGTCTCTCTGCGAAGGGAGAAGAGGGCGAATCAAAATATTGTGCATAACGGAATATTTAGGACAACGAAAAAGAATATGGGTGACAGAATCAGGTTTCCCAAAATTACAGTTGCAAAGTCTATCCTTATATGGAGCACCCCTGTATCTACCTGAGACCACTACTGAAGGGAAAAGGTTAAACCTTGCAAGCATAAAGACCCTCCTAAAAACTGGGATTGTCAAATTGGCAATATACGGTACCATGGATGTATGTGAGGGAAAAAGGGGTAATGAGTAGGGAGAGCAAACCCCAAGACTGCCGGCATTAATGATCTGCGCCTCTATATCCCAAATTCTCCTCCTGACCACCTGCAAGATTGCTACCTCACCACAGTTATAAAGGGGTTCCAGGTCAATACCTAGGGTACCCACCTTTTTCACTATGGCCTGTGACCACTCTGATGTATAAGGGTCAGTTAAAAGTTGGACCTTAGGCTAGCAGGGGGAGATCGAAAGTAAAGCCGAAGCCAATATTTGATTGTAATGATCCAAGCCCGAGATTTTACCAAATGAAGGCCCAGTTCCTTGTAAAGAGCAAAGAGCGACACTGAGTTGGAGACACCAAGAATCTCTTCCCGCTATTGACCAACGGTTACATTTCCATGATTTAGAGAAAACCGAGAACCAGTGTTCCCTCTAAGCTGGGCTAGTGTGAGCTACCTCACAGTTTTTTAGCCTCCAGCTCACACATTTTTGTCCTAGCTCAGGAAGGATGGCTCCAGAGCAAACTCATTTATGCAGGAGCCAAGTCGCTCGCTCACAACTTTAATGCCAGTCGTTAACAAAGCAGAATTTTTGCTCAGAAGACTCCACAGCTTAGAGGGAGCATTGTCGAGAACTATTAGCCTCGGGAACTCCAAGCCCGCTGCCGCCTCCAGAAGCCGGCTGGTGTGCTGGGCGGTTGGTACACCAGCCAGACAGCCAGACCCTCCTCAGTGTCCCATGCCAGGCCAACACAGCAGATACCAGAGATCTCTGGAGTGGGGAGTGCCCTGGAGGAAAAAGGCTCTAGGGTCCCAGTCACACGTGCTGGAAAATGCTGGGGGCGGGGGCGGGGAGCGAGCCTATTTGCGCTGCAGTAATTTGACCCGCCACTGCGTGATCAGACACAGTGGCGGGTGAATCAGGGTTGTTTCTTCGCCGCGTGTTTCCGGCGCGCTTCATCGAGGGATCAGTGATGTAATCTGAGCGCGCTGGAATGATCACACGGGAAACACCATCTGCGACCCGTCACAACCCATTTGAGACTGCATTTTCCCAGGTATTTTTTAACGCCGCGTCTTTGGCGGATGGGTTGCCGACAGGTGCGGGATGCTTGCCAGATGTCCCCGTGTAATCGCGCCATTAAAATCCGCCTGGCAGTCGGGATTCGCTCCTGTTATTGTACTGGCAGAATCATCACATTTTTTGGATAGTGCACTATCAATCACCGCAGTGATGTGGAGAGGGAAGAACAGACAATTTCCATTATGGTGGAATGGCACAGAAACATTTACTCCTGCAGACCGGGGGGGGGGGGTGTATTGACCTCTAAAGACCTGCTCAGGGCAACTTGACATCACAGTGAAAGTCCTGTAAGGAGGTCATTGCATCACCCCTTGAGTGCCCCGCTCTTGAACATTCTCCGGGTTCAAGGAGTCCCGTGTCTTAGTGGCTGATGAGAAGGGTGAGGGCCAACAACTAAAGCTCCTTCCAGGCGAGGTGGAGGCGCTGTTGGTCACGGACAAAGCCGCCTGAGGACGGAGCAGGCAGCCCATCCCGGAGGGGGCTGCCCTCCCCCGGAAGGAGCAGGTCCATAGCCTGGGGGTGCCGCTGGATCCTGGCCAGCTGTTGGAGGCACCCAGTGCCTGTGTTAACTTGGGCTGATACTCCAGTGGTGGCAAAAAATGGGACCTGGCCACAATGATCCATATTCTGACCCCATTCAGGTTAGGTTACCGTAATGCTCTGCACATGAGGATGCCTTTGAAAACAGTTCAGCTGGTCAAAAATGCAGTCGCAAAATGCAGCCCCTGCTCAGGCCGAAAGATCTGCAGGGACCGCAACCAGGCCCAAACCGATCTTTTTTACCCAAGCTTTTCCTTGGGGCACCTGTCTTTTCAACCTATTTTTACAGTCTGCTCGTAGCCTCAGAACCGTTCTGTGGATGTGCTGCTTAATGTTTGTTTCATGCTGTCTTAAGCAGTTTTTCAGCTGTGCATTTTGTGACTTGCTTTTGTGCTGTGGTTCAGCAATCTCATTGTCCTGCTTTTCATTTTCAGGAGCAAGTTCTGGACAGGCAGCAGATACATTTTGTTAATTAATAAACACACATCTAAAAACTGCTCTAGAATTTCTTTCAAGTGTGTCTATCTCTTCAAACGGATCAGAGTTTGGAATAATAACTTAGTAACACTCATGGTAGGATGGCAACCAATGAATTTTCCCCCCTATCATCATTTATGGGATTTTTAAAAAGAAGATTTCAGCAGAATTTGAGTTAGACATTATGAGAAATGTGTGCTTCTTGTTTGCAGCAAAAACTGACACTAACTTGGAGAGGTTGATTTTCCTGGCTCAACGATATGTATTTTAAAATATTAACAAATAACCATAAAACGGAAGTGAAACCAACCTCCAATTGCCTTCTCTTCTCTTCTCTTCCACAGCTCTGGTCACTGACATTAGTCGCCTGGCCGGCAATTACATTCATCCTCGTGGCCATTATTCGACTCAGTTTCCCCCCAGAAGCTCAGCCAAATTGTGAGTAATGGTCTTCTTTTTATCTCACTGAGTTTTCACTGCTACTCCCGAGAATGCTGCATCTCCCAGAAACAAGGTCTTCCTGTAGACTGTTCCGTGGGTTTTAGCAAACATTTCTTCCCATCTTCCCATCTTTGCGCATCATGATTGCCTCGTGTAGTTGTGAGCCTGGTTGCCCCCGTGCCTGCTGTGGGCCATGCGAAGCCACTTTTTTGGGGTGCCGCTCTCACCACCTGCTGGATGGTTGTGGTGCCCTGTGGCATTAAAGGCACTGGGTCATAGGAACACACGAAACCGCCTTATACTGAATCAGAGGATCAGAGTACAGCCACAAAAGGCGGACTGTGAATTTAGAATTCAGAAGAAGGATCGTCAAAATGACATAGGACGTTCCAGAGCACGTCATTAACTACTTGCAATCTTCTAACGTCTTGTAAATTTCTTGTACCTAATATTTTGCAAACTTTTTGCACTTATTTTTGTTATTCTTTGTACGGATAATATTCACTGTGGGACAGATTTAAATGGCATATTTTTTGGATTATTGTAGTAGTGTCTCTTTAAATTTAGCGCTACATTCACAGTCCGCCTTTGTTGGCTATGCTCTGATACCGTGAACCTTCCTTTGTGTATTATACTGAATCAGACCCTCACTCCGCCAAGGCCAGTCTGGGGTCTGCTGCTTAGGCTGCAGAGTCACACGGGCCAGCTGGAGCGGAGGGGAAGCGCGGCCATCTCCTCCTCCGGAGGAATCGGACATGCAGTTGCGAGATCACACCACCCTTTGTAGCTGTGGGCACAGCCCGTCATGGTGTGATCAGATGCAACTGCGGGTGAGCCGGTTTTTTTTTTTGCCGCTTGTTTCCCATGCGCATAAACGAGGAGTCGTACCTCCGCACCGAGGGCCCCCTGTGGAGTACGCGATGATGCGCATACTGCGGGGGGGGGGGAACGGCACCGAGCCAGGATGGAATGATCAGACCGTCCTGATGGCATGAGAGCGTGCTGGCGTGATCAGACAGGAAAATCCGTCCGTGGCCCGTTGGAGCCCATTAGAGTTGGACTTTTAACTCTGCTTCTGCTGCGGAGCAGCACGGGCTGCCGACGACTGCGGGAGGCTTCCCAGATGTTGCTGTCTGATCACTCCCATTAGACCCGTCAGGCATTTGCACCTGTGTCGTATCTAAAGGCGTGTGTGATCGCAGCCTGAGACTGGCAGCAGCTTGGAGCAGAGCTTCTTCTCGTTGCCTCCTGCCTGGTCCTCCTAACTGGAGATGCTGCCGGGGGTTGAACCTGGGGCCTTCTGCATGCTGAGCAGAATCTCTTCCACAGAGCCACGGGTCCTCCCCCCAGGTCCCTCTGTGGGACATCAAGGGGCAGCCTGAGAAAAGACAAAGCTCCCCCTGGGATCCAGAGCTTTATCCTGCCTCCGAACAGCTTGTGGGTACCGACGTCTCTTCTGTATAAAGGCAGCAGAAATCTTGGGAGCTGTCCTTGGAAGAAAGGCTCAAGCGTTGGCCGTTAGCCACCCATATTCTGGCACAGGTTGATGCCTGTGAGTAGTGACGGGACGGAGTGGGTGTTCTCTGGAAATGCAGTCTTCGGGGAAATGGATGAAATTGTCCTTTGTTGCTATCGCGAAGGCTGTAATTTGCCTCAGTGTAAATTGCAGTGCCTTGTGGTGACTTCCATTGCCATGGAACCAGAAGCCAGAGTTAGTTAAGGCACCTTCACCAAACCAGGCCAACCACTATTTATATGCAGGTGAAAAAAACCAAGAAGCTGCCTGTGAGAAACTGACCCCTGCTGGGTTCTTGTTGGAGTCGCTTGCAGCCAAAATCAACAGGAGTCTTTGGGCGCCTTCAAGACTGACAACATGTTATTCCAGGAGACACCCTTGTGGATCCAGGAATCCTTCCCTTTCCCCGAACACAGAGCCGGCTGGCCGGGGAGGGAGGGGAGAAACAGGGAGGCTCCGTGGCCCAGGATCTCGGCCTCCATTTCCTGGCCTCCCCTCCAACCCAGCTCCCACCTGTTGTGGAGCTACTTGCCCAGCCCCAAGCGTGGAGGGATTCCCAGGCGGGGTCACCGACCGCTTTGCCTCTCAGTTATTCCCCTCTCTGCCCGCCTCCTGGGCTCCTTCTGCCCAGGGTGGGGGAGGAGAAAGCGGAATCTCCCCCTTTTCAGGCTGATGCCTGGAGCCCCAGGTAGGGAGTGTGGGAGCCCAGGGACCTGGTGCCCTGGCCGCACCTGCCGCAGGCCGCCCTGTTTCTGGGTTCAGGTTCATCCCTTGTGAATCCGTCTTCTCATTCTGATGGCCACGCTTCCCCAGGAGGGGGCAAAAGGGCGCCACTGGCTGTAGCTGCGAAGGTGGCATGCCCTCTGCCTCTCGTGAACAGAGACCTCACGTGACGTCCAAATACAAGGACGAAATCGGTGCAGTACCTTTTATTAGAACCCATGGAATGGACATGGAATGCAGTGCCAGCTTTTGAGATCACCAGAACTGTTGACCAGGCTGGATGTTACAGATTTAAAGAAAGACAGAGGGGTGGGACAATCACAGGAGAGCAATGGCTGCACCACTGTCTGGTGGTACGGTTTATCCAGTGGTGGCAGCTCATCCAGCATGGGAAGCAGGGTGGCTCTCTCCTTCATGGCTGAGTGGACTCCAAGTGCCCAAGGTTGGGGAGGACGGGACAGGACATTGGGGAAAGTGCTTCTGAAAGCAGGGGACCTGCAAGGACTTTGAAGCCGGCTGAGAACATCTCCCTTCCCTGCATGTTGTGAGGACAGCCAGTGCTTTCCTAGCCTCTTCAGCCAACAGTGCTGTGCCGCCGAGTGCTGAGTCTTTCCCTCTGCCTTCTACAGTGTCCATGTGTGGATTCGTGGCTGCCTTTTGACTTAAAGGACGGTGAACAGAATGATTCTTGGTGTGCATCACTGTGCCCGGCCGGTTGTTTCTTCTCCCCTGCCCCAGAGCATCACTGTGCCTGCTGCTGCCTTTCCCCAACCAGCTCGTCTCAGAACCAGTTTTCAGAGAGCTCTGCACACAAAGATTTGGGAAGTCCAGGAGCCCCACCCCCTCCGCATAGCTCCTTTCCCCTGCAGATGCCTGCTTGTGTGTGAAGTGTGGGTGCGCCTGAGATCTAATCCGAATTTACCGGGTGTATAGCCAGTTTGGTGGAACCTGTTTGCTTGGATGCTAATCATTTTTCCAGCATTTTTAAAAATGGTGCACTTGAGAAGCAAGCGATATCGTGCGCTCTCTTGAGAACTATGGAGGCAAACAGGAGTGCCTGGAGCCGCGTGAAACTCACCCCACAGGACCCTTCCCCTCTTGGCCAGTGAAGCCCACCCCCAAGTCCAAATAATATATAAAAAAAGCAGGATTCACCATCCCCCTCCCTCTCTCTTCCTCTCTACCTGACCCCATTCTACCTTGCTGACTCTTGGTTTAAGCGCTGCCTAGAGTCTCTCCACATGTTCTGCCGGTTCCGAATACGACCCTTTCCCCCTTATAATCTCCCCTATTTTTGCACTGTAAAGATCGCTTCATCACATCGGACAGGTCGGTATTGCCCAACCAACAAACTCCTGCTAATGCGAATGTCTCTGTACCCTTTCAGCCTATTTCTCTTAGTACTGTATTGATTGAGTGTGTGATTGTGTTTACTTGTATGTGTGCAAATCCTCCAGAAAAGAAACCGTTTCACTAAGATCTGGTCTCTCTCTGCATCTATTTCTGGGATTACTGGAATAAGTGGGACTCCTGTATACGAAGGCTATTGTTCCCTATTTGCTGATTGCCATTTAATATATTCAAATTCCCCATCTGTATTAATAACTCAAGGCAATTTGGCGAACACCCCTCCTCTTTTTCCCAAGGGTAGGTCAAGCCGTTCCCTTTTGCAGGGCCTTTAGCTGAGCATCTGGAGAGTCTTTGTTCTGTCCTACACTCTGCATGGCAGGCCCACTGGCCCAAACAGGTCTCCTCTGGAGTAATGCATTCAGGCCTTGTTTGGAGTGTTATCTGGAGTGAGAACAGGGACACCAGCTTGCACCTAGTGGACTGGTTGATCCAGCAAGCTTCCTCTCCTCGCTCAAGTCCCCAGGAGGCGGAGTGGACAGCTGTTCCAGCTGCTCTGGGAGCAGCTCCAGGGACTCATCTTGTCCAGGTTTAAGGAGGGTCTGGGTTGGAAAATCCCTGGAGACTTTGGGGGTGGATCCAGGAGAGGGCGGGGTTTGGGCAGGGGAGGGGCCTCAGCATGGTCCAATGCCCTAGGGCCCGCCCTTCAAAGCAGCCGTTGTTAACAGTAGGTTCACTGGGGAGAAGCAGCATTTGATGGCATCTGCTCTTTGCCCATTCTTTAGAAGCACAAAAACCAACAGTAGCCCAAACATAAGCCTCTCAAATGCCAGTCGAGGCACAGAGTTAGTTCCCTTGCAGAGCAAAATGAAATGCTGGGTAGTCTTTATCAGCCTTTTGTAGGATACGTTACAGAATTTGTGGGCTATTTGTGGGCTTTTCTGAATGGAGTTTTTTCATCAGTTCGGGGCCCATCCTGCTTCATTTTATCCCCCGGTTTCCACATTCATTTTTGTGCCTTTAGTTTTCACTTAGTTTTTTTGTTTGTTTTTCTCTTGTTCCCCCCCCCCAGCTCTTTTGAGACTACTTTTGCCCCAACGTTTTTCTTGAAGTCAATCTTGAGTCACCTTTTTTCCTTGTGCATAAAGTTTCTATTAGTTTTCTTTGTCCTGCTCATTCCTACCCACTCCCAGCCCAATTTTCAATGACTGGCCTCTCATCATCATTAAACCACCACTCCTCCACTCCCTTTCCCCCACGACAAGTGATTTCTAATTTTTAAAAAATGCCTTAATAGATACAGTGTTGGAGTGTTGTAATGATAGGTTAAGCTGCTTCTCTGAATTCCCAGCTTTCACTTTTTTTTCCCGATCTAGCAAAGACATTGAGGGAACATGGAATTCAATACAGTTGGTTACCACTAAGTCACCTAGTGGTCAATTTAAATGGCAAAACTTTCACAGCTTACGACAAGAACACTGGCAAGAAGTTACTTGACGTAGTGACTAAACAAATGGATGGAGGCACCTGAAAGGAGGCAGTTTGTTTTGGCAAACAGTATAATAGTCCATGATGAGAGCAATTTAATAAGCATAAGCAGGGTATTTAGATTTTTAGCTTAAGTGGTAACTACTCTCCAAAAGTACATAAAGTGACAAACTGTAGAGAAATAGAAATTTACATTTAGAGGGCATGGCAAGGAGGTGAAGGGGTGCTCCCCCCAAGACCTCTGGTTGCAGGGAGGAGGGGTATCCTCCTGCTGAAGAGTTCTTCAGCTTCCAGAACCAGAGGCAACCCCGTCCAGCTTTCCTTTTCAGGTCTAGAAGTAGATAGAATAATGTGGGTCTACAGAATAACATAAAGATTGAGTGAATAGAATAGAAGTTAGAAGAATGAGTAATAATGTATTGAACTAAAGCATGTATCAAGGCTTAAAACGTGAATTAGAGGGAGTTGTATGGTGGACTCATATGTGGGTAGGATAAGGGAATAAGAAAAGAAGAGGATTAGTTAATATGTTAGTTATACCAAGGGAATGTAACCTCATTTTTAATTTCTAAGAAAGGGAGTGTAAAATATAAGGTTATGAATTATTGTTATGAAATATATACTCAATAAAAATATTTGTTAAAAAGAAAAGAAAGAAAAGTAAGTCTCTGTCCTCTTCCCTCACAAGAGATGTGCCCTTTTCCTTATAGCTCCATAAGGGAAGAGGCTAGAGACTTTTAAAGGAAAGCTGGGAATTCAGAGAATTTGCTTAAACTATCCCGACCACACTACAGCATTATATCAATATTTTATGACTGTTTTTTTTAAAAAAGGGTGTGTGTGCGCTGTGACAGATGGCACTGGTTGCCCTCACAGATGGCCTCAGCACTGCTGTTTTTGCTTGATCTTACAGCAGCAGTTGACCCGCTGCCTTGCCCACTTGGGGATTCGTAGGACAGCCTTGAAATGGTTTGTCTCATTTCTCTGAAGTCAGGGACAGAAGGCGGCATTTGAGGAGATGGTCTCAGTGCAACGCCCTTTGGTGTGCAGTATGCCCCAGGGGGCGATCCTCTCCCCAGTGTTATTTAGCATCTATATGTGCCCACTTACCCAGCTGATATGGAGCTTTGGGCTGGGATGTCACCAGTACAGTGATGCCACCCAGATGTATCTGTTGATCAGGCATTCTGGCCAGGGGTCTAGAAGCTGTGGTTGGTGGGTCGAAGCAGAGCTGGCTGAAACTAAACCCACCAGAGATGGAGGTCCTGTGGATTAACCGAGGAGATCCCAGGCTGGGATGCCAACTTCCAGCTCTTGGCAGTGAGCCACTAACACCATTTGTGAAGCACTTAGGAATGGTTCTGGATGTCTCCCCCTTAGTGAAGACTCAGGTCACAAATGTCGCTAGACTGGCATTTTCACATCTGCACCAAGTTCGGCAACTGGTTCCCTTCCTGTCTCACCCCAACTTAGCCACAGTGATCCATGCAACGGTCACCTCCAGACTAGACTACTGTAACTCACTCTACGCAGGCCTGCGCTTGAGACTAACCTGGAAACCACAGCTGGTCCAGAATGTGGTGGGGTGCGTGTGCTTACAAGGACCCCATCTAGAGCCCACATACAACTGGTGCCCCGCCAGCTCCACTGGCCCCGAGTTGGATACCAGATCAGATTCAAGGTTCTGGTTCTGACCTTTAAAGCCCTTTACGGTCTTGGACCTGTAAAGATATTTTTGGGGCCTTCTCTCCTGGTATGCCCTCCCCCCCCAGAGGGCATTGCGCTCAACAAATAAAAACCTTCTGGTGGTCCTTGGCCCCAAAAGTATTCGTCTTGCCTCAACCTAGCTCAGAGCCTCCTCGGCTTTGGCCCCGGCCTGGTGGAACATCCCTCCAGACGAGATCCGGGCTCCGCGGAATCTGATCCAGTTCTGCCGGGCCTGTAAAACAGAAACATTCCGCCAGACGTACGGCTGAGGCAGTGAAGCTTCTATCCCAGTGGTGGCGAACCTATGGCACGAGTGCCAGAGGTGGCACTCAGAGCCCTCTCTGTGGACACGCGTGCCATCGCCCCAGCCAGGCCCAGTCCATCATTAAAGTGTCGAATTCTCTGCCAAATAATTTTAAGTAAATGAAAGCACTTGGGATTTCTTTCCTTGCTTTGTTTGGATCATCTTAAGTTAATGTATGAGTTGTTTTTTCTAAAGTAAAACCTCAGTATTCAGGTTAAGTTGCCGTGTTGGCACTTTGCAATAAATAAGTGGGTTTTGGGTCACAGTTTGGGCACTCGGTCTCTAAAAGGTTCACCATCACTGCTCTATCCAATCTGGCCTCCCCCCAGCCCCTCCCTGCCCTTCACTGTATTATTGTACCAGCTCCCACAAACACACAGGCTGCACAATCTCACTCAGAGAAATTATATTATTAGTGCCTAAGTTGTCATCTGATTTTTATCTTTGATTGTCATTATGGCAACCTGTTTTTAATAATGAATTGTGTCACTGTTTTAATCTTGTTGTTACCCGCCCTGAGCCTTGCGGCGCAGGGGAGGGTGGGCTAAAAGCCTAATAGAATAAATAAATAAAATAAATAATAAGGCGGTAAAGCTGCATATGATAAGTGATACATGACACATGACAGTACCATGGTCAGGGCCCCACTGTCAGCCTTTGTCTAGACCAGAGGTTCCCAAACGTATATGGCCTACTGTCCCCTTTTCAGAAAAAAAACAAAACTCAGCACCCCCCTGGAAATCTATCTTCAAGAAGTGGACAATAAGATGCAGTTTGTAGATCTGTACCTGGATCGTTCCAGCCCATCTGGATCATTCCAGCACCCCTGAGGGGGCGGCATTGCCCACTTTGGGAACCAGGGGTCTAGACACACAACATTCCCTTGCCAGGAGCTCTGCACATAGGAAGCCTCGTCTGCGCTTCTGCCATGCTCTACCTCCCTCTGGTATAAAGGGGCTCTCTTTGGACGTACAACCGGGTCTCCAGCGTCAGCAGCATCCCAGAACTCATCCTGGTCCCTCACTTCATCCACAGTGAGCAGAGATACATTTTCCATGTTGAAGGAATCACCTCCTTCAGCCATAGTAGCAAAATTCCTAGCTAGCACTGTTTTAAAATAAAAAAAACATTCTCACCAGTCTGAGCAAGCTCTGCACACATAGGGTAAAGATACCCAAGATGATGGCAACTGACTCCAGTTCAGATCCCTACGCTAAAGCCACCATGTAAAGGTTTTCTCTCCTCCCCAGTCCAGTCCAGGAATGGGAGGGGAAAGAATTCTTTACTGGAACAATAACCCAGGAGAGATAGCCTCTCTGGATTTACAGCCTAGCATAATTTGGTGAGCAGTTTCAGGCAACAGGAAAAAGGCTTGGAGTCAGTATCCATCCAACAGACAATATTTATAAGCAAGAATAAAGTTTATTTAGTACAGGCTTGCAATCAGAATAATAAGACTTCAAAACAAGAAAAACCTATGGCACCTGGCCCTGACTAGACATTAGAGATATGCATAATTACCAGGAGGATCCATAGTCAAGAATGTCCAAGTATCTTGAGAAACAATAGCTCCATCCTTGCAAGCACATAGCCATGTGCTTCAGCTCACAAGGAGTCCTTTGTTCTGTCCCAGGCCACATGGCAGAGACAGCATTTCAGGGTACATCCAGGAACAGAGAGAGAGCAAGAAAAAAGGGAACTCCTCTCCAATGGTCAGGCAATTAAAAACCCCAATCTCATTATGATCAGCCCTGGCCAGTAGCCAATCCAATGAGGAAGGGGTTGTCCACCTTTTGGGGTTGTCATGGCAATTGTTGGGGGATAGGTTAGGTCTGGGAATCATTCTCTGCAGTAAGATGATCTCCAGGGCCCCACCTTCCCATGGGTCTACGTGCGTATTAGCATGTTTCTGGCCTCTGCCAGCGAGTGAAGGAATCTTTATGGCGGGCAATCGACCAAATGGTCAGCCATCTGGCTTGCATAGGAAATCAGAACAACAGGGGGTCAGCAAGATACCTTCCAGGGGGGGGTAGGGGTCTATAGGAATCAATATTTCTATACAGCCGCCATGTCAGAACGTAAGGGAGGAGGCAAGACTAGAACTTTCTCTCTGGCTTCTAGTTTTCTCTGTGTAGGGATACACACCCTCGCACAAGCACACACACACGCATGCACAGCCCCTTCCCTGAAAGCCTAGGTCTGGAGCCACACAGACTCCCTGTGAATTCTTCTCCTGATAACATTTGGGGCTCCCCCCCCATGACTGTATGCAGCTGTGGTCTTCCTGCACGGCATGGCCGTTTTGACCCCGGCATTGCTTCCCCCTTGCCCTTCCTATCTATCTGCTCATAAGGACCCACGACCAAGTGGCCTCTGGGTCAGGATCCCAAAGTGGGTCGTGAAGCCTCTGCAAATGGGTCACAGGCCAGCCCTCCCTAATCTCCCCCCCCACACACACACCCTTTCCATTTCTCTCCTTTTTTGTAGTGTGGAAACCAAGCCCTGGCCTTGGAAACTGTTATTGGCCATGTCGTACATCATTTGGTATTTTTTCGTGAGTGTAGAGATGCCTTGATCAAGTGAAACCTGTCCTGATGGTTACTAGAGCGAGTTTCGTAGGATCTCAGGGCGGATTAATGGGAGCAGGGGAGAAGGAGAGGCCGGTCCAAGGCTGGAACGTAACCTCATAGCTGGGGCAGCTGCTGCCCCCTTGGTGTGATGTTTAAGGTTGGCCACTGTAAAAAATGGAGTGCTGGAATAGCTGGGTGCCGAGGGCACCAAACCCCCCCCCCCCAGGGTCACCATCCCTCTAAGCTGTGAGCATGAGTGGCCGCTCGTCAACACAGCCCCCCCCTCCCGCTCAGCAGCCGTCCGGAGCCGTGTGCGGGGTCTCGCTCTGCCTGTGGCCCATCTGAAGATGTCAGGGCTGAACTCCCAGCTGGCAGGAAACCAGGGCAGACCTCTGCAGCTCAAGATATTCTGCTCAGGACATGAACTGCTCCACTTAGTGTGTGTGTGTGTGTGTGTGTGTGTGTGTGTGTGTGTGTGGGGGGGATTAGAGGGAACATTGGTCACCACACCAAGTAAATTCGGACTTATGGGTCACCATACCAAAAAAGTTGGGAACCACTGGTCTAGTCCACCAAATAGGGTTGCCAGCCTCCAGGTGGGGCCTGGGGATCTCCCGCTTTCACAGCTGATCTCCAGCTGACGGAGATCAGGTCCCCTGGAGAAAATGGCTGCCTTGAAGGGTGGACTCTACTGTGGCCTTGGACCCTGCTGAGGCCCCTCCCCTCCCCAAACCCCACCCTCTCCTGGCCCCACCCCCCAAAGTCTCCAGGCATTTCCCAACCCAGACCTGGCGACCCTACCACCAAAGCATGCGTGGACTAAAAAGCCAACCTCTATTCCTTTCTACTGCAGCAGTCAGACTGGCATAGTGACCCCTCCCCCCCGGCCACATAGTTTATGGATCACAATCTGTGGATTACCACATGAACATGATTGCATGTTAGCCATGTTAGTCTGTTATACCAAAATGAAACAGAAAGTTCAGTGGCACCTTAAAGACTTAATGACGTTTATTTCATGAAGAAGAAGAAGAAGAAGAGGAGGAGGAGGAGGAGGAGGAGGAGGAGGAGATTGGATTTATACCCCACCCTTCACTACCCAAATGAGTCTCAGAGCAGCTCACGATCTCCTTTCCCTTCCCCTCCCCACAACAGACACCCTGGGAGGTGGGTGGGTCTGAGAGAGCTCTGAGAGAAACGGCTCTTTTCCAAGGACAGCTCTGAGAGAACTACGGCTTGCCCAAGGTCATCCAGCCAGGTGCAAGTGGAGGAGTGGGGAATCAAACCCGATTCTCCCAGATTAGAGTCCGCGCACTTAACCACTGCACCAAACTCTTCATGAGTCACAGCTCATCCCCGTAGATATGTGCACAGTTGAACACGATCCATTCTGCTGCTCTACGTTTCATTGTGTTTGTTTGTTACATTTGTACTTGGTAGACCACCGTCCCCCACAGGAGTTCTCACTGCTAAAGAGTGAGCACCCCGGTTTCTAGGCCCTTTGCACTGAAGGGGCTGGAGGAGAAAGAGAGGAAAGGCTCACTTAGGCCCTTTCTGCCCCGACCGCTTGCTCTGGAGAATCCGAGGGGGTCAAGCCTTAAGGGTTGACTTCGGAGTCGCACAGATTCCCCTTCTGCACTGAGGTTTCTCCCTCTGGTTTATTTGTTTGTGTCTTCTGCATGCATTCTGCATCCACAAGCAAAACCCGCATTTTTTGAGCTGGCTGCCAACCCCCCCCCCCGATTCTGCAGAAAGAAAGGGGAGGGAGGGGGAAACCCAGACCCACACGTGCAAGACTGACACATTTGGGAGCAGGGAATCCCCTGTAGTCCTTTAGATTCATTGATTCCTTCTTATGCTCTCTCTGGCTTTTTAAAAGTTTGCCTGAGCAGGAGGACACATCCTCTTTTTGGGGAAGGAGGGAAGGAAACCAGAACAGGGAAGGCGCGTCAACCTAAAGAGAGAGAGGCGGGAATGGAGGAGGGGCAGTGGGCAGTACAGTGCTACTTTAGAAAGGATTAGCTATTCAAAAGCGGATGAGAACAAAGAATCGCAGCAAAAGGAGTTTTGGTAGCTGCGGGGCAACAGTGTGCTGGAAGCGATCTGAATGCAGATTCCTGTAAAACAAATGCAGAAACAAAGGAAAGCCCTGAAAGGAAGTGAAAGTGCCAGTGGGAGGGAGCGCAGAGCGGAAGAATAGGATATGTGCTCAGAGACCGAGGCAAAATGTGGGTGCAGGAAAGGGCCTTTGAGTCAAAACTGAGCTTTGGAACTTTGACTCGGTTTCCTGCCTACTGGGAGTTCAGTTCCGAAACCCTTAGAGAATGCGCCAGCTTTCCAGTCTGTTGTAATGCCCTGCTCTATTGCCCCAAACACCTGACTGTCTGGGATGCATGAGAAACTTTGTGCAGGAGGAAGCAGAGGGTGTGGGGTGTAGTGGGAGGAAATTGCAGGCTTCTGACATAAGGAGAGATGAAGAAATTGTGACTATTACAGGTAGTCAAAGCACGGAGGTGAAAGACTGAGTGCCTGAGCACATTTCTAGCTGCACCCTGACTTCAGTACAAAGTCTGAGTCCGGTGGCACCTCTCAGACAAACAAAGTTTTATTCAAATAATAAAGTTTTATTTAAGCTTTATTCAAGGCATTCACATGAGAGCTCATACACAGAATTAAACTTTGTTGGCCTTAAAGGTGCCCCCCTGTCCTCAGCCATAGGCCTGGCAGGACCTCTTTGTCCTACAGGCCGGCAGAATGACATAAGATCCCGCAGGGCCCCCTGGTGTTATTAGGCAGAGAGTTCCACCAGGACAGCTGGATATCCTTCAGGCCAGGGATCGCCAGAAGATTTCTCTCCCCAGGGGTATACCAGGAGAGGCCGTCCCATAGACACATTGGTCCCAGACTATTTAGGACTTTGAAGGTTAGAACCAAACCCTTGAATCTGATTCGGTACTCAATCTGGAGCCTGTGCAGCTGGCAAAGCACTGGTTGGATATCTGCTGTCAGTGGGGTTCCAGTAAAGTCCCGAGCTGCTGCATTCTGGATCAGTTGTAATTTCCGGGTCAGTTTCAAGGGCAGCCCTGCATAGAGCGAGTTACAGTAGTCTAACCTGGAGGTGACCCTTGTGAGGATTACTGTGGCAAAGTCAGGGTGAGACAGGAAGGGGGACAGTTGCCTGACCTGGCACAGCTGGAAGAACGCCAGTCTGGCAAAATCTGTGTCCTGGGCCTCCATCGATAAGGAGGCATCCAGGAGCACACCCAGGCTCCTGGTGGTCAGCACCGGTGCCAGAGGGACCCTGTCCAGAGCCAGGAGTTGGCACCCCAACCCAGAACACCCCCTGACCCAGCCACAGGACCTCCATCTTAGAAGGACTCCGTTTCAACCGGCTCTGCCTCAACCATCTCAACACGGCCTCCAACCCTTTGGCCAAGGTGGATGGGGCAGTGTCTGGCCAGCCGTCTGTCAACAGGTATGGCTGGGTGTCATCAGCATACTGGTGGCAACCCAGCCAGAAACGCCAGACCAGCTGGGCGAAGGTGTTGAATAATAAATAAAAATAAAGACTAAAATGTTAAACAACATTGGAGAGAGGATTGCCCCTTGAGGGACCCCACACGCCAAGGGGTGTCCAGGCGATACCCTGCCTCCTAGCCCCACCCCCTGCCCCTGGAGGAATGAGGCCAGCCACTTCAAGGCTACCCCACAAACTCCTGTGTCACTGAGGCCGTGGGTCAGCAGATTGTGGTCAAGGCTCATAGTAACAGCCGTGCTGACCTGCCTCAATCCAGTTGCCTGCCTGCCAAGATTGCCTGTGAGGGCGACCAGCGCCGTCTCCATCCCATGGCTGGGGCAGAAGCTGGACTGGAACGGGTCCAGGGCCAACGTGTCCTCCGGGAAATTCTGGAGCTGTTCCGCCGCCGGTCTCTCAATTACCTGGCCCAGAAACAAAAGATTCAAAACTGGGCAGTAATTAGCAGGATCTTTAAGATTTCTTTAAGGTTTCTTTAAGAGCGGTGTTACCACAGTCTCTTTTAACCCCCCCCGGACAGACCCCTGAGCTTAGGGGCAGATTGATCATGTCTACCAGGGCCCCCCATATTCCCTCGCCCTTGGCCTTCACCAGCCATGACGGGCTACAGGCCCAAGAGGCAAGTGGTTGGCCTGGGAGAGCCAGCTGAAGTGGTCAAATACAGAATCCACAGACGGCCAAGGGGCCTCCGCATACGGTACCAAGAGTGCCAGGTGGTGACAAGGCTTTATCTGCAAAGAAAGCTTGCAAAAGCCTCACATCTAGTGGCTGAATTTCTAACACTTTGATTTCTCTCCATAAGAGATGTCAGAGATCTAATTGTTCTAAGCAATTGCGCTGGGCGAGAGCTAGCAGGTGCAATGGGGGCTGTAAAGAAATCTCCCTTTGCATTTGTCACCGCCAGGGGTCATTTCACAGAAGAAGAGGTGCAGGAGCTCATTAGCATAACTTATTTGCATATGTCACACACCCTGGCATCACTGGAAGTGTGTCAGAAGGCAACACCCACCGCTCAGGCTCCACTGGACTGTTTTGGATTGCTAGCTATTGGGGGGGACAGGGGACGTGCAGATCTGTCCTCGCAGAGGAGGGAGAGCTTGTACCTGAATAAAACTTGGTCTTAAAGGTGCCACTGGACTGTTTGGGACCGGGGGGCTGGGGGGGGCCTCTGCAACTTACCTGGCTGCTTCTTGCTGTGACTGAGGGCTTCTGGGAGCAGCGGGTGGGGCTTTTTGCATGTGCCCGCCCCCTGGGCTCTTTCCTGCTGGAGCTCCGCTCCTGTGCGCTCCTGCAGGAAATGACCCCTTTCATAAACGACTGCTAGGATGTTCTGGCAGCTTCGTCATGAGACCAACACCAAACTCGCTCAAGCCATCCAAGTCCCCGCTTCATCCCCCTAAGCTCCACGTTACACCATGGAGCTAGACTGGGGGGGGGGGAAACGAAGAGGGCCTCGGGGAGAGATCTCCTGGATTGGCTTGGATCTCTCCTAACATTTCTGCAGGCACAGGAGGAGCACTCTTTTGAGTCCCCCCTCTCACAGGAAACCCCTGATCCCCCTCCAGGAATTCCTAGGGAGACCCTCACCCCACCCCCCCGGGCAGCATTTTGGGTGGTGTTTTGGGTTGCCACAGGTGTGGGTCATTGGCCCCCCCCAAAAAAACCCTTGCAGGAAGAAGAAATCCTTGGCAGGGTCCAAGACATTATCTATACAAATGAGCTTCACCGTGACACTGTGTTCATCCACATTAACAGATCTCTTAGTAATTCTGAAGGTTTGGTCTTTGCGCTCGAATACTTCAGTATTCATTCTTCGTGGATATTTAATGGGCCCTCCTGTCGATCGTCACGTTCCTCTTGATTGCAGGTATTAGATCAGTCGACTGAAACTGGGCCAAGAACTCTGGGGAATCCCCTGGGAAACCTCTGGAGTCGCAACAGTTCCGGTGCAAGAAGTTTCCATTGGGTCACATAAGACCTTGGGTAGGGCTGCTTGTAATCTCCGATGCCACGGGACTGATGTCTCATGCCCACTTGGTCCCCTGGTTTAAATTCAGGAAGATGTAGATCCTGTCAAATTCATATTTTTGTTTCAGCTCCAGAATTCCCTTCACCCTCCCCTTTTACCTTTCATGATTAGGCTTCAGTAAATCATCAGCTATGGGCAGGTTAGGTCTAATGCACCTTCGAATTAAAAGATGGACAAGGAAGGGACCAATCGTTCCCTAAGGGTGCCCTCCTGTAAATCAGCAGTGACTGACACCAAACTGCCACCTTTATTGACAGCCTTCTTCAGCAGAGTTTTGAGGGTCTGGACAGATCAGTCTACAAATCTGTTCAGCTGTGGAAAGCTTGCCTTTGGTGTGCTGAAAACCACAGTCTTCGGAAAACAGCCTGAATTTTGAGCAGGAAAACCGAGAGACATTGTGTAAACATCCCTGTTAGTCTAACAGTAACTGCCCACCACAATCTATCTTAGTTGTTTTGTTTCCTTCCTGTTGATTTGCTAGTGTACATCTTTTTGGGTATAAATAACAGTTTGTGGTCCTGATCAGATGGTCTTTAAAGGGAATGATTAGACGACGGCATCTGGGGAAAGCACCGCTTCTGTGATCAGCCCGTTCAGCGCATGCGCAAACAGAATTTTAAAAAAAGAACCCAACTGCGTGGCTCCTTCAGGTGGACGCTGTCTAGACAATCCACCATGGAGTACGCGTGCAGTGAGGGAAACTGTCTGGTCATGCAATGCTGGATAAAAAAGATTTGGATCAAATTAGAGCCGGGCCAATGGCAGGATTTGCTGCCCATCTGAACAGGACCTGTGACTATTAAATAATCTTTGACATTCCATGCAAACCAGGTGTTTCATTGGCTCTATTTGTTGGCATAGTGGATATTTTGGGCAAGGGCAGCATCTTTCTACCATCTACTTAGTCCTGAGCCAATACACCAGTTCAACCTTATTTGTTGCTCTTTCCAATAGCCAGATGATCCTCATGGAATTTCCGCAGCATTTCTCTGTGGAGGCTTCGTAGCCTCACTTTCCTTTCTTTAAAGATTCACTCCAACGGTCACTGTGACCTCGTGTCTGTAGACCGAGATGGGTGGCCGTGTCAGTCTGTCTGTAGCAGCAGAAAAGAGCGAGAGTCCAGGAGCACCTTCAGGACCAACAACATTTCGGGCAGGGTGTTTCGGGCAGCTTTCATGAGTCACTCACTGCTCCCTTCTTCAGAGAACCTGCTGTCTTCATGTCTATTGTTCTAGTAATGTGTAATGTCCAGATCGCAAGCATCTTTGGTTTAACAACTTGGAGCAGAGTCTGCAGTGATAAGTTTTTATCACAATATGTTTTGTTAGCCCCGGGACATGAAGTGAGTGGGAGTTTCTGCACAAGCAGCTCACTGTCGCTCCCTCCGGAGAACCCCACAGCACTTGAGCCTTTAAGGCTAACTTTGTGCCCCTGCCCCTCTGCACTGTTCTTTTCCCTCCAGTGCATTCTGCATCTACAACACAATCCCGCATTTTTTGCTCAATTGAGGTTAACGTCACTTGACCTGTGGAGGGGGCGTCCAATTGCCACCAACCTGGCCAAGTGAATGGGGCACATGGCACCCTCCCCTCCTTCTCCTCTCCTCCCTGCTCCCCCACCCCCTCTGGCGAGGCTGCCGCTGGGCTACTCCAGGCATGCATGACCCATAGAAGGATGCCAGCTCGGGGCTGGCTGGCTGGCTGGTTTGTCGAGAGGGGTGGCGTCCCAAGGGTTTTAAATAAAAACAAAACCAAATGGGCCTTCCTTCAAGGCTCTCCCATTGTTTCCAGTGGGCAATCCTGTCATTCCTTTTAATTCATCCCCCTCCAAGTTGCGTGCAGATTGGCTTTGGGGGAGGGGGAAAAGATCCCTCCCCAGGGTCTTGTGTGCAAAGGGGGGAGGAGTGTGTGTCAAACACACACACACACACCCGCCACAAGCTAGAAGCATCGAAGTCGCAGAGGACCTCCCCGGGCTGCCCCTCTCCCTGCCCTCCAAGTTGTGTGCAGATTGGCTTTGGGGGAGGGGGGAAAGATCCCTCCCCAGGGTCCCATATGTGCTAAGGATCCCTGCCCTTCCCCTGTGGGGCTGAATGCATATCAAGACCAGTGATCGATTCGATCTAATTAGTGATCGGACTAAAAAGGGTTATTAGCAAGTTACAGTGCTAACCTTGCCGTGCAGGAGAGGAAAAGGTGAAAGAGGGAAGGGGAGGAGAGCAGAGTGGGAGGGAGGGAGGCCCAGCAAAAGAAAGAAAGAAGGAGATGGGTGGGAAATGGGCGGTGCTCAGAGTGTTGCAGAGTCCGAGGAAACTTGTCTGCTGAGCATGACCTCCGATTTGGAAGCGGGACAGTTTTTACCTCTGCTGCAAAAGCACTCTTGGATAACCCCAGGTAAAGGTGTAAGGAAAGTGACCTGGCGGCTGAATGCCCCAAAATAAATGCAGAAGGAAAGAGAAAAGGCGGCGGGGAAATGAGGTGAATGCGGGAGTAGATGCAGATGCAAATTTAAATGTGGACTGAGATCCTTCAAAGATTCCACTACTACAAGTGGGGAGGGGCAGGCCCCTAGAGACAGTGGGACATTTTGGGGCCCAGCCCCCCGACTTCCTACCAAGGCCCCGTGGCTTCCTTTCGGGCCAGGGCCCCTGGCTCTCTCTGGGAAGATGCAGGGGCCATCATGAACTCCCCCGCCCCGCCCTGCCGTGGCTGCTGCTTCTCCTTGCCTACGCCACACCTTTCTCCCCTGCAACGCACTGATCAAGTTAATTAAATTACATTTAATTGAATTAGCCTGTGCCCCAGTGCCCCCGAGGGATTTAAATGTCCCCCCCAGACTTAGAAATCCCCGGCTGCAGGCCTGGGGAGGGAGGGGGGCGGAAACTCTGCCTGGTGTACAGGTTGCAGCCAGGTGATATTTTTGTAGCTTGAACGTCATGAGATGGACTCATAATGGATTCTCTGATCTGCTAAATCAAATCATGAGGGGCTTATGATCCATTTCCATAGCTACTGTCTGTCCATAAATGTATTGATTAAATCTTTCATAAGTAAGTAAAAGACTGAGTAGCCTTTTCGCAGCCTGTGTGTATCAGGTTTCCGAATCAGCGAGAAATGTGAATGCATCCCTGTGTTACCAGCACTCGTCATTATTTTGTAAGAGACGGCACCCAACCCGGTTTGGTGTAGTGGTTAAATGCGCTACTCTAATCTGGGAGAACCAGGTTTGATTCCCCACTCCTCCACTTCCACCTGCTGGATGACCTTGGGCAGGCTGTAGTTCTGACAAGAGCTGTTCTTGAAAAAAAGAGCAGTTTCTGTCAAGAGCTCTCTCAGGCCCACCTGCCTCACAGGGTGTCTGTTGTGGGGAGGGGAAGGGAAAGGAGTTGGTAAGCCGCTCTGAGACACCTTCGGGTAGTGAAGGGCCATGGGGTATAAATCCAATCTCTTCTTCTCTTCTTCTTCTTTATGAGCTTCCTTCTGAAATGACGATGAGTCTGCTTGGGGTGTAGAAGTATAACACCGGCTGCTGCATCAGGTGTTGCTTTAAGGCATCCCAGGATTCCTCCTCTCTGGCATCTCCGCATCATTCAATTATTATTTTTTTAATTTCCAAGAGGTCTCTGCGGAAGTCCTGCTGTTGGGGACAAATCAGGAATGCACGAGGAAATGGCCACCCTAAAAAGCACTGAGCATCTTTCTTTAATGATGGCCATGGCAGTAAGTCTAGAGCCAACACTTTTTTAAAAACTGGTTTCACCCCTTCAGTAGAAAACGTGTCTCCTACAAATGTCAGCTCTGCAGTGCCGAAAACACATTTCTCCGTGTTCATTTTTAAGTCTGCAGTATTCATGGTGTCCTTACTCCATGCCCCCCCCCCAAGTCATATATCACCTGTGATGTGTCCACGTCATCGATGTGCTGATACAGCTCACGTAGGGTCCCCTGATAGATGCCTGAGGCATGCGTAATGCCAAACGGCAAGCGTGAAAACATATACCATCCAAATGGAGCATAAAGTGTACGTGGCTTAGACTTCTTTGTTGTTAACTTCAACTGCCAAACCCTTAAAGAGGCATCCAACCAATGTTCCCTCTAAGCTGTGGAGTCTTGTGAGCAAAAATTCTACTTTGTGAGCGACTGGCATTAAAGTTGTGAGCAAGAGATTTGGCTGCTGGATAAACTAGTTTGTTCTGGAGCCCCATCCTTCCTGAGCGAAGACGAAAATGTGTGAGCTAGAGGCTAAAAAACTGTGAGCTAGCTCACACCAACTCAGCTTATAGGGAACACTGCATCCAACTCACTGAAATGGGCATTTGCAAACTGGGCCATGATTTTGTCTCTAGTCACTGATTCCCTCTATTTTAGTCCAATCATTGAGGCTTCTTGGAGCCACGACTGGCCATCATGTCTCTCCGCCAGTCCTGAATAGCTTGCCCAGTCTCTTGGCTTCTTCAGGTTATTAACTACAAGCAAGTCTGCCATTCTGTTCAGATTAGGTGTATCCTGAAGAGCAGATGCACAGCCGATTAACAGGGGGCACCGATGTATTAATCTGAGTTGACTGGCTGAGCAATCCAGCCCTATGAATGAATCCTGGAATTCTTGCACGAGTGCCTCATACTCTTGGTTAGTGTGGTCCTGTAATGCAAATGAACATTTAATCAGCTTTCAGTTCTCGGGACCTGCTGTGGCCAGTGTGGCTGTCACACTTTTGGGTGTGCAACAATGAGCAAGACTTTTGCATGCAGCCCTAGCAGTGAGGTGTCCCCGTTCTGGAATGTTTGTTCCAGCAGTTCTGATTTGTGTTGATACTTTAGTGACAAACTTTTATAATCTCGCTCAGATAATATGTTAACTTGAACATCAATGTCCAGTTTAGATGGGATAACAATTAACTTGAACCGACAAAATCTGGTCCCTTTGATCAGTTTTCTTGCTTCGACGACGTCATCCTAAAATTCCACTCTGTGCACTTGATTTTTATTTTATTTTATATTTGTGCTCTGACCTGGCAGCATCTTGCAAAATGATGATATAGTTAAAATGACATTTTCTAAATGCCTCGTGCTCTTTGGGAACATGCTGCGTTCCAGAATTTTTGCATGCCTGCCTATCACCTCCACCCAGCAATTACTTGTGATGGAGCTATTTCTATTTTTGAAGCCGGCTTGTCTGTCTTGCACTTTGTTACTTCAGGTTAAGAGCACGGAAAACACCTCCAGATGAATACAGGTCTTTGGCCAGTGCCTTCAAAGCCCCCGAAGTCCTGAAAATCTGAAAAGTTTTGGCTAGAATAAATCTTCCCCATGTACCAGCTGTTCTTTGAGGCAGTTATCTCAGGTGACACAGAAGACTCTGTCCCTTATTGGAGACTCTTTCAAGTCACCGAAGCCACGGTTTTTACGGAGCCTTCTTGGTACTATAGCGTACTGATCCATAGTCTGATCGGGCCTTTGACTACAGGTGAAACCCCCCCCCCTCCCTTTTGCATATAAATGATATGGAATCGCAGGGCCGGTTTGGGGGGGGGGGAGAGCGTAGTGGCCAAGTTTGGAGATGATATGAAATTATTCAGGGTGGTGCAAACCCAGGTGGAATGTGAAGCGTTCCAGGAGGAGTTCTTTAAATTGGGAGAGTGAGCAACCATGTGGCAAAGGAACTTCAATCAAAAAAACCTTTCAATACATGTTGATGGGGTCTGAACTGGCAGAGGCTGAGATTCAAAGAGATTGTAGACCTGTAGCGGACTGTTCTTCTGGGCGTGAAAAAGGGGTCACTGTGGGTGTGGAGGGAGGGGGGAGGCATTTGTGAATTCCCTGCCTTGTGCAGGGGGTTGGACTAGATGACCCTGGAGGCCCCTTCCAACTCTTCTATGATTCTATTAGGAGAGGGACTGACAGGAAAACGGCCGCGACCGTCGTGCCCCTGTAGAGATCTATGGTGTTGCTTAGGGTTGCCAGCTCTGGGCTGGGAAATTCCTGGAGATTTGAGGACGGGGGGGGGGGGGGTAAGA
The DNA here is from genome assembly GCF_001447785.1 of Gekko japonicus. Taxonomy (NCBI): domain Eukaryota; kingdom Metazoa; phylum Chordata; class Lepidosauria; order Squamata; family Gekkonidae; genus Gekko; species Gekko japonicus. The sequence goes on from NW_015174293.1 coordinate 715,135, forward strand.
GAGGAGGGGGAAGCCCAGAAGGGAATAATGCCCATGCAGCCCACCTTCCAAAGCAGCCGCTTTCTCCAGGAGAAGTGAGATAAGTGTTGTCAATAAATGAATGAATGAATAAGTGATCGGTGTAGTCTGGAGATCAGGTGACATTCCAGGGGATCTCCAGCCCCCACCTGGAGGTTGGCAACCCCAGCACTGCTCCCTTTAGCATACAGGGCACAGTTCTGTTCACCGTCTCTGCAAAGGATCGATCCGGGTGGGCAGCCATGTTGGTCTGAAGCAACAGAACAGAGTCTGAGTCCCCCAGTCGGGCACCTTGGAGACCAACAAAGTTTAATTCCGGGTACCAGCTTTCGTGTGCAGGCTCGTCTCTCTGAAGAAGGGTGCCTGCACATGAACGCTTATACCCAGAATTAAACTTTGTTGGTCTTATAGGTGCCTGACTGGACTCAGACTTTGTTCTGTCTGCAAAAGGTTATTGCTGAGCTGGGAGAAGTCCAGAAGAGGCCGGCCAAGCTGATTCAGGGGCTGGAGCCTCTTCTCCATGAGGCGGATTCTGGGGCTTCTCCGTTTAGAAAAGAGATGGCTGAGAAGTGACAGGATAGAGGTGGTTTCCATACATATTGTGTAGTGGGAGCCGCATGGATCGACGACAGACAACGACGTGGTGCATAGCACGCTTTATTAGGCACACAACAAGAGATAAAACAAACGGCCGGCAGGCCAACTATATACACACCTGGGGACCACCCCTTGGTCACCATTGGTGGGTTTGAATCTCCCGCCATGGCTCCCATTGGTTCCCCAGTGGAGGGACTAGGATCCTAGTCCCCATTGTCTTCCCAGACTGAAGCTCGGGTATATGCGCTGACCTCCGGTGGCGGTCAGTGGACACAACAATACAGGAACAGGCCTGTGTTGTTTCGCCGAAACAGGGCAGCAGCAACAGGGCTTCCACATGGCCGATTTTCTTCCACTTTTCCTGCCCAGGTCCCCCAGCAGTGGCCACCGACCCCCCTAGAACACTGGGATTCCCCCCCCCCCATTTTTTTAAAAAATGGACTGTTTCATATATAGTTCACAGGTTCTTTGAAAATCCAGCTTTCATGATTTTAAAGTAAGTCTCTATCCCATTTTGTTGCAGATATATGCCCTTTCCCTTCTATTTCTGCAATGGAGGAGGCTTTGTTGTTCAGTCGCACAGTCGAGTCCGACTCTTTGCGACCCCACGGACCACATCACGCCAGGCCCTCCTGTCTTCTGTCAGGCTCCGGAGTTTGCTTAGGAGGGGGCTAGGGATGTACATTAAAAATGAACACTGGGAATTCACAGAAACTTTTACACTTACGACTTATTGTTAGCATATTGATGTAATGATATGAAATTGTCTAGTGTGTTTTTTTTTAAAAAAACGAACAATAGAGAGCCCCAGGTGTGGGGGGAATTACCAAACAAAAGAATAATTTAAAACAAGTGTTTGTGCTGGCTCTGGCTGGTCGCCATGAACACAATATAGTTAAGCTAGATGCAAAGTCCAAACCAAGCTGGGAAACAGTGCCAGGGGTCAGAATGCCAGGAGATTAGTCAGAGTTCTCAGGAGCGAGGAGCAGAGGCTGGCAGCCGGGACAAGGTCCAAGATTGCACAGTTGCACCCACACTGAGACAGGTGAGCGTGGCTGCTTATAACCGGATCCTCCCTTCCCTGGGAGGCGACCTGCAAAGACTCACAGCCCCCTCACGTTGCTAAAGTCTGGCAATCCTCCGTCTCTCCTGCACTTCCAGACACTGGCATGCCCTGCGTCTAGGACATTCATATGAGCTAGGTGGGGACTCTGGCCTCGAGGTGTCTCCAACAGGGGGTGCTGGGCCAGGCTCTGGAGCAATCTCTTCCTCCAACTGCACCTCGGGTTCTTCGCCCTGCTGTACTTCTTCTCCCACAGGTGCTGGCAAAGGCTCCTCTTCTGGGCTGACTCTGGAGGAGGCTGGGTGGCTCCATGCCTCCTCGTCGTCTGAGGAATAGTCAGCCTCAGCTGAGCCCGGACCCACGACACAGTTCTAGGAAGAGCATCTCAAAAGCGGCCTTTAACCCTTGTTCTAGATTCGCTAAGGTCATGAGATTTTTAAGCTAGGCAACAAGTTACCAGTTCCTTAACACTGTAAAATATATGGGAATGTTTCTGAATTGTAAATTCGATCACTAAACAGGGATCAACAGCATGCAAACAACAACATTCTGTGTTCATTTGAAGCTACTGCTTCTTGTTTGGCAGGTGCTTAGAGACAGCGGGAATTCTAATCCCCTTCAGTGACCTGAGTGGATGCAGAATCACATCGGAGGCACAGGGGTTGTGTGCCCAAGTGCTGCAGTGCAGGTTAATCTCCAGTCGTTTCTGCAGGACTCCACAGTGGCTGCTGCCCCACCTCCAGCTGCTGTTTCCTTTTGTTGTGAAGAAGTAAAGCTCTGCTTTTTCATTGTTTCCTGGCTCTTTGCTCATGGAAGGAGTTGGCTGGGTGAGAGATTCACACAAGCAGTAGATTCAGGATGGACAAAAGAAAATACTTCTTAACACAGCGAGTGATTAAAATGTGGAATTGGCTGCCAGAAGGTATAGTGATGGCCACAGGGATAAACAGCTTTAAAAGGGGACTTAGGCAGATTCATGGAGGATAACGTCTATCAATGGCCGCTAGCCATGGTGACTGAGGGGAACCTCCACTTTCAGAGGCACTAAGCCTCTGAGCCCCAGAGCCAGGAGGCAGCGTCAGGGGAAGGCCTCGGCCTCTATGCCCCGTTGTTGGCCCTCCAGAGGAACTTGGTGGCCCCTGTGTGAGACAGGAGGCTGGACTAGATGGACCCTCCCTGGTCTGACCCAGCAGGGCTCTTCTTCTGATGTTCTTAAGCCCCTATTGTACATAATTTAAACCATCCACATTTATGCATATTCTTTACCTCTGGATTTTATTAATAGTGCCTCTATAGATTCCACCGAAAATTCCCTTTAAGCATTGAAGCCAACATTTAGGATATGCATGCATACCCCACAGAACATGCTATGCATAAACATAACTTCAGAGATATGAGGAAACTCGGTAGAAATTAAAAAAACACCCAGATGTTAAGAGCTCTGTCTCTCTGCCTGTCCCCATCTCTCCATTTATTGTGTGTCTGTTTACAGATAGATGGGGTTAGAAGACTACTACCAGGCCAAACCACCCGACCAGGGCAGGAGTCTGTTGGGGGGGGGGGGCTGGCCGAGCAAGAAAGACAACCCAAAGAGGCTGAACTGTGAGTCCTCAGACTTCAGGGTAGCTCTGCCCCCAGTCCCCTTTCCCTGGCCAGACAGCCAGAGCCCAAGGGACAAAGTCTCAGGCCCTCCTGGAATTAAAGTCAAGAAAGTCTCCCTTGCAAGGTAGGACACCTTCAAGGCAAAGTTTCACAGACAATTACTCTGGCAGCTGTAGCCGAGGGGGACCAAAGTTTTGAAGCTGTTTTTGATCCGTCATGGAGTAAACCGGTATAGGGCTGCCATTTCACACATGGCTTTCCCCTTCCGGTAAAAAGCTGGATCTGAAGCGGTTTGCCATTTCAGACTGCACCGCTTTTTCCTGGCCGTTTTTTGCCCACACGGGCAATCTCCGGCTTTTTGGGGGGGACGGGGACGTTTGCTTTATAGCGCTATAGCACTATAACAAAACACTCCAGGCATTCCAAAGGGGTTGATATACTGCTGTTCTGTTATAGTGCTATAATGCTATAAAGTAAACGTTCCCAAAAAAAAAAGGCGGAGATCGCCCGCGCAGGTGAAAAACGCCAGGAAAAAGCACATTGGAACCAGGAGAGGAAACTGAAGACTACTTGGAAGCAGTTGACAGGTAAAACACTTCAGCCCCATTTCCTAAATGGGACAGAAGCATTTGTGTGTGAAATTACAAATATATTCCAGTAGGGAACCGGTTCTAAAACGGTTCTGTCTGAAATGACAGACCAGAAACTGTTTGGGAACCGTTCCTCTTCCGGATTATATCGTCTGTCTGAAATTCCTCAGGGTTTCTGGCCAGTTAAGACCCACCAAACAAGATGGCAGCCAGGCTAATCCAAGCACAGGGCCAGCCAATGCCTGAGGCTGTGGTCGGACACACACAATAGCTGGCGCAACGGCTTGCAGCAGTGGCTTTACCACACCAGGGCTTGCAGCTCTCCCGGCTGGGAGTCCACCATGTGGCCTGTAGCGAAGAACTAGAATAGAAACCTTTGTGGCCGAGGCGCAGTGTTGGCCTAATCCTAATTAGCCAATCAGGTGTAGGGCAAATGATGTCACCTGGCCACCAGATCTGTTGCTAAGGTGATGGTCTGACCAATCAGAGGGTCTTGTCGATAAACCAGCTGTTCTGCAGGTACGTTCAGCTCAAATGAACCAACTCCTCCTCTCTCCCAGCCATGATCTTCAGGGGCGAACGAGACGGGGGCCCTAGGTCCTCCCCTAGCTTCTGTCCTTGGAGCTACCAGGCTTAATGGAGTGACCTGCAGCTGGGTCCCCTCCTCCCATCTCTCTCATCGGAGTCTCTGAAGCTTTTACCAGCTTGCTTGATTTCAGAGGGGGAAAATCTTTCTGTTGCAAGGCCTCCGTTTTACTAGGCAAAACAGCCTGGTCCAATGTTGAAAACTTGAACGAGAAACTGCGTAGGAAAACCAGATTCTTGACAGACAGGTGTGCAGAGAGCTGTCAAAATGTAACTGAATATTATTCTAAGTGAGGAGTGAGAGATAAAGTCTCTGGGCAGGGAGGAGATGAGTTGGTGGCACCTCAGTGTTAATCACTTCATGGAGAGGAGGCTTGGGCAAGAGGTTTCAACAGACCGGGTTAGATCACTTTGGACGGAGAAACGCAGCATTTACACTGTGTTCTCTCTAAGGATGCGTTCAGACGGCTCTTTAGGTCCGCACGAGGCACGGGTGCCTCATGGATTTAAATGTAATGTCCAGACATCAACATCTGGGAAACGTCTGTCTTCCATGAGCATCCCATTTTGCCGTGCCTCGGAGCCGTACTAAAAAGATACTACTTTGAATCTGGAGTTTTCAGTTCCGACGGACCACTCGTGGACTTTCCCCTGTCTGATCGTTCCAGTGCGCAATTAAAAATGATGCCCATTCAGGACGGTCTGACATCAGACCATCCCGAACGGGCACCATTTTAAAAAAATCTTGATTCTGCGCATGCGCGGATAAACAAGGCCGCAATATCATGCCTATGCGCATGCGCAAAAGGGTGTTTTTTTTAAAAAAAACACCCACCGCACACGCCTCCTTCAGTGGACGCCGTCTAGACAATCCACAGCAGAAGCAGCGCGCGGTAAGGCGAATCCCCCGGGGGATGTCTGGTCGTGCGAGGATGGATTAAAAAGATCGGGATCAAATTTGAGCCGGCATAATGGTGGGATTAGCTGTCTGTCTGAAAGCAGCCTCAGACTTCAGTGTTAGGGCTGCCCAGAACGTTGGAGCTCATCCGTGTCCTTGATTAGTGATCTAGACATCTGGCTCAGGGCAAGGCCCAGTTTCCCTCTAGAAGCTGTCGTGTTTCTTCTCCTTGATCCTGAGGAGAGTGACGTGTGGTCCCACTCCTCTTGCTAAGGCTCAGCCCTTCAGGTAGCCTCTGTTTCCTGGCCCCTCATGCCAAGCAGACAGGCACTGGTCCCATCTCCTTAAGGAGGAGAAAGAGAAAGGCAAACGCAAACAAAAATGGAGGTTTGGTTGCAGCCCTTCACTGACGTCAGCCCGTCATCTCTCAGTCTCTGTAAAATGAACACATGACACTTCCTTATACTGAGTCAGACCCGTGTGGTCTATCAAAGCCAGTATTGTCTGTTAATACTGGCAGTGGCTCTCCAAGGTCTCAGGCTTATGTCTTTCATATCACCAGCCACCTGGTCTTTGAACTGGAGATGCTGCTAGGGATTGAACCTGGGGCCTTCTGCATGCCAAGCAGAGGCTGCACCACTGAGCCACAGCACCTGTGCTTTGTAGCAGCTGCGTTATGCCCTGTCTGTTGCAGGCGAAGAGTGTTGGCTCATCCAACAGAACTACCATTGTCTGTCCGGCCATACCGTTGTGCTCCGCTCCTTGCAAGGCCATGGTCCTAGGGAAACAAATTCATGGCGTGCTGCCTAAGAGCACTTGCTGATTAAAAAAAGAAAAAGCCATGGCGTTAATGCAGAGTAAGGACAGTGGGTCAAGGCGGAAAGGGTAGGACGTGGGGAAGGAGTCAGGAGTGGAAACTGGCAGGCCCACAGTTGGACCCATGAAAAAAAGGTTTGAAGCCGCTGGTACTGGTTTCTTGCCAGAACGTGACTGATCAAGAGACTGGACAAGTAAAAATAAGGGATATCTGGCAATAACACTTCTTTGGAAGGGGAAAGATGCCTCCCCTGCATCGGAATGGAAGCCATGCTAATGCGACTCTCAATCAAACATATTTAGGTATTCGTCTTCTTCTTTTATGCTTTGTACTGTAGATGCTGAATCACTTCATGCAGGTAGCAGTGAGCACTCTCTTTTCAAAACATGCTGGCATAAAGTTGTCTGTCTGCCTTTCATGGGCATTTTGCGCTCATTCCCATGTTTGAAACTATATGGCCAATTTATGCTTTTATGCTCCTGTTTTTCAGGTTACCTGGCGCCTCGGAACCTTCCTAGTGCCGGATTCTTCCCCTTCCTCCAAACCGTGCTCTGTAATTCAGATGCCGTGTGCAAAGCCACACCGTATACACCAGAAGATCTCCTGCCAAAGCTGAATGGTCTTTCACCCATACGCCGGTGAGGAATAAACTTCCCAAAGAAATTATACGGGTGGGAAAACTGGGCCGTAAGGCTTACTTAAAAGTGGGGGGTGTGCTATTGCCCACCTGATCAGACCCTTGAGCCTGATCTTGATATGGTGAAGGAAATAACGGTAAAGACTAAAGCAGATAATGTTATGATACTAGGAGACTTCAGCTACCCTCACATTGACTGGGTAAACATGTGCTCAAGTCATGACATCGTAAACGTCTGTGCACTGGAAAAGCTGGTCACAGAGTCAACCGGAGGGGTAGTAATCTTGGACTTAATTCTGAGTGGAGAATGAAACCAGGTGAAGGATGTCGTGGTTGTTGCTCCAGTTGGAAACAGTGACCCCTAAAGTCCAAAATTGTAACATTTGATTTCAAAAGAGGGAGCTTTAACAAGATCGGGGGCAATAATTAAACGGAAGCTGAAAGGGAAGCTTGGTGATGCTTGGAAGCTCTTTAAAGCCACACTAATTGAAGCCCAGATGGGATGCATTCCCCAGGTTAGGGAAGGTCCTGCCACGTCTTATAGAATGCCTGTCAGGTTAACAATCATAGTCAAGGAAGCTATAAAAAGTTGAGAGGCTTCTTTTAAAAAGTGGAAGGTCTGCCCCAATAAATTGAACAGGAGGGACAACAGGTTCTAGCAAAAGAAATGTAAGCCAGTCATTAGGCATATGCAAAAAGAGATTTTGAGAAACAGGTTGCTAAAAGCACCAAGACAAACAATAAACATTTCTTTTGAAATTTACTGTCTCTGAATGCGGAGCATCCCCTCAGTCACCAGGGCTAGTAGCCATTGAGAGTCTTATTCTCCGTGAATCTATCAAATCCCCTTTGAAAGCTGTTTGGTGCCAGTTTGGTGTCGTGTTTAAGTATGCGGACTCTACTCTGGGAGAACTGGGTTTGATTCCCCCACTCCTCCACTCGCAGCTGCTGGATGACCTTGGGCAAGCCGTAGCTCTAGCAGAGCTGTCCTTGAAAAAGAGCAGTTTCTGTCAAGAGCTCTCTCAGCCCCACCTGCCTCCCAGGGTGTCTGTTGTGGGGAGGGGAAGGGAAAGGAGTTTGTAAGCCGCTCTGAGACTCCTTTAGGTAATGAAGGGCCATGGGGTATAAATCCAATCTCCTCCTCTTCTTCTTTTACCTCACAGGGTGTCTGTTGTGGGGAGGGGAAGGGAAAGGAGTTTGTAAGCCGCTCTGAGACTCCCTTGGGTAGTGAAGGGCGGGGTATAAATCCAATCTCTTCTTCTCTTCTTCTTCTGTTTATTCCTGTGGCCATCACCACATCCTCTGGCAGCGAATCCCACATTTTAATCACTCTCTGTCTAAAGTAGTATTTCATTTTGACCATCCTGGACCTCCTGCCCATCAGCTTGAAATGTTGGAATGAGGTGTTCTACCTCTGAGGATGCCAGTCAAGCTGCTGGTGAAACGTCAGGTACTGCCATGCCAAGACCACGGCCACACAGCCCGGAAAATCTACAACAAATGTCCATAAATGGTCTGAAACTAGGGTTACGTAGTGGCCAGGTGTGTAGTGGCCAGGTGTGCAGATGACCCAGAATTATTCAGGATGGTGAAGACCAAGGGTGACTGGGAAGGTCTCCACAAATTGGGTGAGCGGGCAACAATGTGGCCGGTGAAGTTTGATGCTGGGAAGTTTGTCAGGTGATCAATTCAGGTGATCAATTTGTCAGGTGATCAATTCTAGGCCAGCGGGGTCTGAACTTGCTGAGAATGAGAGGGGAAAAGGTCTTGGGGTTGCAGTCGATAACTCAGTGGACGTGTCATTCCAGTGTGCTGCAGGAGTGGAAAACACAAACCCTGTGCTAGGTATTATTAGGAGAGGGACGGAGAATAAAATGGCCGGAACTATGAGGCCTCGTACAGATCTGTGGTGTGGCCTCCTTTGGGATACTCTGTCCTGATCACCGTATCTCAAAAAGGATATTGCAGAACAGGAAAAAAGACTGAGGAAAGGCTGAAGAGTCGGGCACTTTTCAGTTTAGAAGAGAGATGGCTAAGGGGGAACATGAGAGAGGTTTCTAAAATTATGCACGGGGTGGAGAGAGAGCGGACAAGGAGAACTTTTCCTCCCACCCCCAAAATATACTAGCACTCGAGGACATCCAATGAAGCCGATGGGTAGGAGGTCCGGGATGGTCAAAACAAAATACCACTTTAGACAGAGAGTGATTAAAATGAGGAATTGGCTGCCAGAGGGATGTGGGGACGGCCACAGGAATGAACCGCTTTCAAAGGGGATTCGATAGATTCACGGAGGATAAGTCTCTCAATGGCTGCTAGCCCTGGTGACTGAGGAGATGCTCCGAATTCAGAGACAGTAAATCTCCAAATCCCAGAGCCAGGAGGCAACCTCAGGAGGGAGGCCTCGGCCTCTCTGTGCCTTGCTTGTTGGCCCTCCAGAGGAACTGGCTGGCCCCAGTGTGAGGCAGGAGGCTGGACTGGATGGACCCTCCCTGGTCTGACCCAGCAGGGCTGTTCTGAGGTTCTTATGTGGAGAAGTCCTCGGCCTCTCTGCCCTGCTGTTGGCCCTCCAGAGGAACTGTCTGGCCCCTGTGTGAGACGGGATGCTGGACTGGATGGCGCCTCACTGGTCCGAGCAGGGCTCTTCTGAGGTTCTTATGTGGGGAATGCCTTGGCCTCTCTGTGCCCTGTTGTTGGCCCTCCAGAGGAACTGGTTTGGCCCCTGTGTGAGGCAGGAGGCTGGACTGGATGGAGCCTCCCTGGTCTGACCCATCAGGGCTCTTCTGAGGTTCTTATGTGGGGAAGGCCTCGGCCTCTCTGTGCCCTGCTTGCTGGCCCTCCAGAGGGACTGGCTGGCCCCCGTGTGAGACGGGAGGCTGGACTGGATGGACCCTCCCTGGTCTGACCCAGCAGGGCTCTTCTGGTGTCCTTCTCAGGGGAAGGCCTCGGCCTCTCTGCCCTGTTGTTGGCCCTCCAGAGGAACTGGTTTGGCCCCTGTGTGAGGCAGGAGGGTGGACTGGATGGAGCCTCACTAGTCTGACCCAGCAGGGCTCTTCTGAGGTTCTTATGTGGGGAAGGCCTCTCTGTGCCCTGCTTGTTGGCCCTCCAGAGGAACTGGTTGGCCACTGGGTGAGACAGGATGCTGGACTGGATGGAGCCTCACTGGTCTGACCCAGCAGGGCTCTTCTGAGGTTCTTAAGGAAGTCAATTGCATTGTGGTTTCTGAGCAGGGTTTGTTTGTTTTATTCCATTTGTATCCCACCCTACCCCGCAAGCAGGCTCAGGGCGGCTCACAATTTATAGTAAAACAATAAATAGTAATTCATAAAAACACCACGGACGCATCAGTTTAAAAAAATCCCAGACGGCAGCATAACAGTTCTGGCTACCGTGACCGCTGCAACCACGTCAGGGAGGGCCCATTTCTCCCAAAGCCGGAATCAGCTGGCGCTGGCACCCCTTGGTATAGGCCGTGCCCTAGGCGGATGGTGCAAATTACAGAGATGGGCCAGGTTCCCAGTCCGCCCCCCCCTTCATCATCAAGTCACAGCTAAGTGATGTCCACCCCTGGTGGGGTTTTCAAGGCAAGAGACCTTCGGAGGGGGTTTGCTGTTGCCTGTGCCTGTGTCATGGCCCTGGTCTTCCCTGGCAGGCTCCTTTTCAAATGCTGAAAGCCCGACCTTGCTTAGCTTCCAAGATCTGACAAGATCAGGTTATCCACATCAGTGCAAAACCCCTCTTAGAGCTTCATAATGTGCAGAATCTGAAAAGTACTGGGTTCGCCGCATGGAGGACTCAGACAACGATATACTGTAGCACACGTTTATTGTACTTCACACAGACAAAGACTAACTCTAACGGCCGGCAGGCCAACTATATACATATCCACCCAGCAACCCCCCATTCCCACTGGAGGTTTTGAATGTCCCGCCAAAGTGGCTATTGGTTGGGGCTGGGGGATCCAGGATCCAAGGTTTCCATTGTTCTAGGATCCAAGCTCTTACCTGTGCCGCAGACCCCTGGTGGCAGTCCGCGTACATAACAGAATCACTGCACAGAGGTGGGGGTGGATTCTGTGCCAGAGTTTCCACCCCAGTATCCATGCCAAAATTAACTTTGTGCATATGGAGTCTCTATACTTCCAAAATGAGCAGGGTAGACTCCCTCAATGTGGCTAGTAAACCTGAGAACGTAGAGTTTCTGATTGAATGGGAAAAGTCTATACACTTGTACAATCTCTGTGTATTAAGGACTCTGGGAAACACCAGCATTATAGTTTGAGTCATTCCTGAAGTGGTAGCTGGATCAGGTTGAGCTTGTTTCCCTGGAACAATAGTTTACTAGGATCCTAGAGTAGACCTATAGAGATACAGTGTTATGTAAATAGCCTTTTGCTGGGAGTGGGGTGTGTTTGGGGTGTGGTGTTTGCATGCTTAAAAAAGCAGGGCAGCTGCCCTGGAGTTTGTCTTGTAGTGTTCCTGAAATCATGTAATAAAGTAAAGCTGTTTCACTGCAATGCATCCAGAACCCAGTATTTAACAATTACCATGCACCAATAAGCAAATTTTAATTAATCACACTTGTACTGTCATTTACACACCCACAAACTAAGAATTGAGGCCTGGACTGTGTGACCCAGGAATTCTGCTAACTGAACACTAGGTTCCAGGAGCACCTTAAAGACTAACGAAATTTGTGGCAGGGGAGGAGCTTTCGTGAGTCAGGGCTCAGTGACTCATGAAAGCTCCTCCCCTGCCACAAATTTTGTTAGTCTGTAAGGTGCTCCTGGATTCTTGCTTTCTTCTATTGCTACAGACAGCCTAACACAGCCACCCATCCTGATCTAGCTGAAGATCAGATTATGACCCTAAAAGCAGCCATGGGGTAGGAGGTTTGCTCTGAGCAAAGATTCCCTTCCCATGTATCCCCATGCAAAAATGCCCCCCCTCTATGCAGTTTTAAGTACCGTAGGGGAAAAGGCAAGCACACACCATTCTTTTTCCTTACCCCCCCCCCTTTAAAAAACTGCCTGGGAGGGCCATTTTCAAGTCGAGAAAGATCAGTCTGAGCCCACCACTCCAGGCCTGTGTTGGTGTTACGTTTCCATGAACAGGGAGCCCCCCCCCCAGCCTCGTGTATCAGGAGGACGGTGCGCTCCCTGTAATGGATGCAATACTCTATTGGGTAGGATCCATGCGGATTTTATTGAAGCAGTCTCTTCTGATACCATTAAAGTTTTAACCATGCACAGCTATGCCACAAGGATGTTTTGCTTTTCGTCTTCTGATGAAATTTGTTTTAAAAGTGCCTTTGTATTTAGTGGAAATACGTTCCAGTTGTGTGCAAGAATTGGCCTAGGTCAAAACTCCACGCTGAAATAAACTTTTTAAAGATCCGTGTCCTGATATGAACTCAGTCTGAATGAGGTTTAATGTTTTTAAAAAAGAAACTCCAGTGAGAGGTGATGGGGATACAGGATTCTTTTCATTCTTTTTTTCAAAATCAGGAAGCGGAGACGATCAGCGAGTGCCGACAGGGACAGCCATCGGTCATCCCAGAGAGTGGATGTTCCCCAAAGCAGAAACGGTTCCTTGGGTAGGTGATTTCATTCTCTTTGCTTTCTCTCTTTCCTGTACGGATGCCACACATTCCTCAGCAGGTCTGTCTGGCAGTCAAACGTACCCTGTCTCTACCTATCGGAGCCAGCCAGGGATGGAATTGGACGGCTTCAAGCCACTCAGAAGCGCTGCTGAGCAAGTCTGCAGTTGCCTGTTGGTCAGGAACTGACTGGTGGCTGATCGGGGGGGGGGGGTCAGCTGGGAGTCGGGTTCTGATCCACTCAGCCCCTTCGGCAAAATAGCTGCTCAGCGAAATTGCAAAAAGGGAGAGGAGAAAGAATTGCTTCTCTTCCACCCCCCTCCAAGGTGGTGAGGACAGAGGCCACGTTTTTATTCTCTGCATTGCAAGAGAGGATGTGGAAAAGAGCTCATTTTCTTCCCTGCCTCCAAGCCGGGTGTGGAATCAGTACTTTTAAGCTCTGTGTTGTAAAAAGGAGGGTAGAAAGAGCTGCTTTCTCTCCCCCCCCCCCCCCCCAGGGGGGGGGGGGATGCGCTGCTTTTAATAGGTGCCCTGCAAAAGAGCCAGGAGGGAAAAGGGCTCAAATTCCCTCCCTCCCTCTGAGCTGGGTGGGGGTCACAAGTAATGCTTTTAGTCTCTGGGATTGACATTTTTAATTTTTTAATTATACCTTTAGCTCTTCACTAAGGGGAAGGATCTCATTACTAAAATTCCTTTGTTTGTACCATTTTTTGTTGTCGTTCAGTCGCACAGTCGAGTCCGACTCTCCGCGACCCCACGGACCACATCACACCAGGCCCTCCTATCTCCCGCCATCCTCAACTTCATGTTCGTTGCATCAATAACACTGTCTGACCATCTCATCCTTTGCCGTTCCCTTCTTCTTTGACCTTCAGTCTTTCCCAGCATCAGGGTCTTCTCCAGTGAGTGCTCCCTTCTCATTGGGTGGTGGCCAAAGTATTTGAGCTTCAGCTTCAGTATCTGGCCTTCCAGGGAACAGTCAGGGTTGATTTCCTTTAGGATTGACTGATTTGATCTCCTTGCAGTCCAAGGGACTCTCACAAGTCTTCTACAGCACCATCATTCGAAAGCATCTATTCTTTGGCGCTCGGCCTTCCTTATGGTCCAACTCTCACAGCCATACAGCCAGAGGTCATTTCGGGGGGAAACGCGGGGGAACGCAGTTCCCCCGGGTGAGGTGCAGGGGGGCAGGGCACATGACGAAGCCCCGCCCCCTGCTTCCGGCCGCCCCGCTTCCAGCCCTCATTCAGCCAGGAGGAGGCAGGAGAAGAGGGAGGGTAAGTTGCTTCCTCCCCGCCTCTCCCCACCCCTGCCTGCCTGGGGCCAGGGAGGGCCTTGGCGGGGCTTCCTCGCACTCCCGCTGGCCTTGCAGGTCCACCGCCGGGCCCCTGATGTCAGGGTGTGTGGCATATGCTAATGAGTTATGCTAATGAGTTCCCCTAGCTCTTTTTCTACAAAATGACCCCTGCAGCACTACTGAGAATACCATTGCTTTGACCACGCGGACTTTTGTTGGCGGGTGATGTCTCTACTTTTTATTATGCTGTCAAGGTTTGCCATCGCTTTCCTCCCAAGGAGCAGGCGTCTTTTAATTTCATGGCTGCAGTCATCGTCTGCAGTGATCTTGGATCCCAGGAACGTGAAGTCTGTCACTGCTTCCACGACTTCCCCTTCTATTTGCCAAGGAGTGACAGGGCTGGATGCCATGGTCTTAGTTTTTTTGATGTTGAGTTTCAAGCCCACTTTTGCACTCTCTTCTTTTACCCTCAGCAAGAGGCTCTTTAGGCCCTCTTCACTTTCTGCAATTAGAGTGGTGTCGTCTGCATATCTGAGGTTGTTGATGTTCATACCATAGCAAAACCATAATTTCACATTTAAAATTTTTAGAGACAGCTAAGAATCCCCACCTGGGACAAGCCATTTCTTCAATGAAGTTAACCTGCCTTTAAACCTTAGCTTGGCATTTGGTATTTCCAAGCCTTCCTGAGAAATGATACATAATGTTTGCAGTTATTTGAGGAGGTTTTCTTTGCCATATAAAATTTAAAATAATTTGTTGCCACTTATTTAAATATGAATCGCCACATAAAGAAGAATACTTCAAAATAAAAATGAGATTTTAGGCAATAAAACAATATTTACGATCATTGTTCTGCCTGTCATGTGTAGGAGAGGAGGTGGGATGCTTACAGCCGCCGGGGAGGTTTGCTCAGCAGGACTGCCTTAGTCCTGCCGCTGGCCCAGCCTCCCTGATGCCTTTAAACATGATCTCCCCCCCACCAAGACCAGACAGGCGGGTGTCTGTCAGGTGTAGGAGCAGGGCCAGGGCACTTTAATCCATCAGGGAGGCCACCCCAGCAGGATCACCTCAGCGGTGCTGCTGGCCCAGCTTAGCCACACTCCCACCCACCATGGAAATATACCCCAAATTTGTAGAAAACTGGTTTCCTTTATTAGGTTTTTAAACTTCTCACAATGTGGGTTCTAGAAAACTGGTTCTTATGAACTTGCTTAATATCTGATTGCTCGGATGGTGTTTTGAATATGTAGTTATGTCCCAGTTCTAAAATGTAACATAAATGAGAAGCATTTTTGTAAAAAAAAATGGGGGGGGGGATGCCCTCACCCCAAATTCAATGCCCAGGCCAAACCCCTGCACCAAGAAACC
This sequence comes from Gekko japonicus, assembly GCF_001447785.1. Lineage (NCBI taxonomy): Eukaryota > Metazoa > Chordata > Lepidosauria > Squamata > Gekkonidae > Gekko > Gekko japonicus. The sequence continues at coordinate 730,208 of NW_015174293.1, forward strand.
CAAAATAAGGGGAGTGCATTCCTACCCTGGCCTCAAACCCCCCCCCCCCCATATGAAGAGATTTCTGAGAAACACGACCCCTGCTTCTTAAAGGATGGCTGCTTCTTAAATGGGCAGTTCTACGTGGCCTGCTCCAGAATGAGCCCACCAAGCAGCCTGGTGACCCTGGCACCTGAGGGCAGAACCACCGGTGTGGTCTACAGAGAGGTCCTTCAGTAGAGAGAAAAAAAGTACGTATGTCTCACTTCATTTCTTACACTACAGTCTTCTCCGTTACAATTCCTACAACAAATGTCACATTTCAAATTTCACATCATCAGTATTATAACTGGATTTATGGAACTTAAATATCGTAGCGAAGCACAGGTATCAGGCTAGTATTCAATAAAATAAATGCCTTAAGTTTTATTTAACCACCCCACAATGTTCCATGAAATCATCTTAAGTCTCGGGAGATCCAGATGCTATTTACGTAAGACAATTTGGTGCAGTGATTAAGAGTGCAGACTCTAATCTGGGAGAACCGGGTTTGATTTCCCCACTCCTCCACATGCAGCTGCTGGGGTGATCTTGGGTCAGTCACAAGTTCTTTCAGAGCTGTTCTCTCAAGAGCAGTTCTCTCAGCGCTCTCTCAGCCCCACCTATCTCACAGGCAATGCTCCCTCTAAGCTGTGGAGTCTTGTGAGAAAAAAATCTACTTTGTGAGCTACTGGCATTAAAGTTGTGAGACAGCGATTTGGCTGCTACATAAATTAGCTTGCTCTGGAGCCATCCTTCCTGAGCTAAGACAAAAATGTGTCAGCTGGAGGCTAAAAAACTGTGAGCTAGCTCACACTAATTCAGCTTAGAGGGAACACTGCTCATAGGGTGTCTGTTGTGGGGAGGGGAAGGGAAAGGGGATTGTAAGATGCTCTGAGACTCCTTCTGAGAGAGAACGGTGGGATATAAATCCATCCATCCATCTCCTCCTCCTCCTCTTCTTCGATGTTGCCTTATATTCAATATGTATCACTTCCAATTAACTGAGAAGATGATAGACTGTTTATTTCCTTCCTTCCTTCATACTCCATTTCCCTCCTCGATGGGGCCACACAAAGTGTCTTACAACATTCTCCCCTTCTTCGTTTAAAACTAAATTAAAGCCAGTCCTTTTCAGATTTTTTAATATCTGTTTTATAACCTGCTAATTTACTAAACATTTGAAGAATAGCTCTTTTAGCCGATAAGCATGCCTGATCCAAAACCAAACATTTATCCTCTGCATATAATTGTATTTTAAAGATATTGTCATCAGACGGCACACTTATAATCTCACGATTATTTTTAATACCAGCTGCGTGGCTCAAGAGACAAAGCAAGCAGAAAGAGGGACAGACGACAACCTTGCCTCGCGCCTCGCTTAATCCGTATTCTCTTAGACAAACAACCCTTCATTAAGACTCTTGCTTAGAGGTTATCATACCTCAATTTTAACCAGTTTTAAGATCAGCCTCCTACACTGAAATAATCCATTACCTGCCTCAGATAATCCCAGTGAATACAACCAAAGGCTTTTCTGCATCCAAAAAGCAGACAGCTCACTCACGCCCTTATTTTAGTAGCTGTACTTCGGAGGACGGCGGAAGACAGGAGAGCCTGGCGGGAGATTGTCCATGGGGTCGCGAAGAGTCGGACTCGACTGTGCGACTGAACAACAACTAGTCAAAGTCACCAATCTCTTAAAATAGAAAGACAGTGCTCTTCCCATGATAAAACTCAACTGATCTTCCCTGATGTGTTTTAAGATTATGGACTTCAAATGTTCAGAAATCACAGAAGAACATAACTTGAAATCTTGATTCAAGAATGAGATGCATCCCGCAGGACAAAGGATCTTTCCCTGGTTTCCAAGAAGGGGGAATCACTGATGAAAATCTACATCATTAATTAGTGCGAGGAGGAGAGCGCCAGCGCTATGAAGATCAAAGACCAGCCATCCCGTGCCATTCGTTAAATAGGCACAAGGTGCACATACTAAGTTGGTTCCCTTTCATAACTTTAATCATAATTTATACTTGGCCATTTAGTACCTTGAACTACATTAAAGAACACGGCAACCATTCTGTGATAATACTGTAGCGTCAGCTACAAATCCTCAGCGTCATTAAGCCGTTCTTGCAAGAAGCAAATTCCTGGGATATTTTTCCCACGGTGTTCGCTCCCCTCCGGTGATGCTTGACAGTCGGTCCAGAAGCCCGTGGATCTGCAGACGAAAGGTTCCGGCATTAGCTGACATTAGCTCCAAGGAAGGGCGCCACTCACAGAAGGGACTGTTTGTGCTGCTTCTTCCATGACGTGGGGGGCGCCCCACAGGCCCAGGCAGGTGTTCAGCCCTCGGCCCCGGGAGCCAGCAGCATCCACCTTTCCTGGCACCTGGCCCCTTGGGGAACTTCTCCCTTACAAGTGGATCAGCCCGTGCTGCTCCCTGACAGAGGGTGATGGGCAAAATCATCACACCTGTTGGAAATGCAACCTGTTCGCTTCTCCTCTTGAGCTGGAAAGCTGACTGATCGCGGTTTGCACTGCTGCCTTCCCCTTTGAAGACTTTTAACAAACACACAATAAGTACAGTAATGTTCACGTGTATGTTTTTAAACATTTGCTGGAGGAGTTTTGCACCTTACCATGCTTTCGGGGAAATCAGCAGACTGAAATGTTATTTTAACACCCCTTGAGCAGCCAGATGTGATCCAGCCACCCTCTAATTTCCAGGGCAGTGACCCCGCTGTGATGTGGTCCGTGGGGTCGTGAAGAGTCGGACCCGACTATGCGACTGAACAGCAATGACCGGCGACCCCTCTGTTGTGTCCTGCTGGAGCTTTTCAGTACTTAATACCCTCCCCTGCGGCCACCTTGAGACCCTTCCCTGCACCAGACCCTCCTCCTTCTCTCACCGCTTCCCATCCCTGACCCCCAACTGCAGCCTGAAGCTCCCATTGGCTAGTCTGGTCATTTACGGTGCTCTACCGGTCTGCTGCTGTGGTGGCTCAAGTGGTTAAGACGCTGAACTACAGGCTGTGGAAGGTCGGTAGTTCAGCAGTTTGAGACCCGAGTGCTGCAGGACAGAGTGAGCTCCCCCCCACACACACACACCCACTACAGGGGCCACCTCCAGTGTTCCCTCTAAGTTGAGTTAGTGTGAGCTAGCTCACAGTTTTTTAGCCTTAGCTCGGGAAGAATGGCTCTGGAGCAAACCTATTTATGCAGAAGCCAAATCGCTCGCTCATAACTTTAATGCCAGGAGCTCACAAAGTAGAATTCTCGCTCACAAGACTCCACGGCTTAGCTGTTCATAGCTGTTATGTACGGAACTGAATGTATGAATGTATGAGCTGGGAACCCTACCTTGGACCTACATATCTGGAGGCCATCCCTGCAGAACTGCCTCTCTTGCTCTGCTCAGCCATGTCAGCCTTGCTGAAGGTCCCAGCCTGCGAGAGGGCAAGATCGATAGCTGCCCTGTACGCAGGGGCAGTGTTGTGGGTCCTGGCTCTGCTGAGGCTGACTCCTCCTCCGATGAGGAAGAGGCAGGGAGCAACCTAGCCTCCTCTGGAGTCAGCCCAGAAGAGGAACTCTCAACAGCACCTGAAGGAGAAGAGGCCCCAGCAGCTGCACAGGAGGTGCAGCCAGAGGGAGAGACCGATCCAGAGCCTGGCCCAGCACCCGCAGGTGAAGACACCCCGAGGCCAGAATACCAACCTAGTTCCCCTGAGTGCCCCAGACGCAGGGCACGCCAGAGGATGACTATGCAAGAGCGAAGGAAGAGTGCCAGATGGCAGCTCCTGCAAAGGCAACAGGAGGAGCTGGGAATCCTGGCAGATTGACTCCCAGGGAAGGGAGGACCTGGTCATGAACACCCCCATGCACCTGCATCAGCATGCAAGCTGAGATCCGCTCCTGGCTTGTAGCAACCGCTCCTTGCTCCTAGCTCCTGCAATCTTGGACTGATTTCCTGGCTCTCTGACCCTTGGCTCTGTTACCTGACTTGATTCTGGACTGCGTTTCCAGTTTCCAGTGTCTGGTCACCATGCTAACCAGCAGAGCCAGTACTGGCAGTCTGTGTCGTGGCTTCCGCTTTGTGGAATCATGGTCTGCCCAAGAACCCAGGAAGGCTCCCCACTCTCCTGGCGTCCGGCAGATTGTGTAAAACAGAATGGCCCAGGAAAGCATTTTCATCAAGAGAAATGGGCTGTTATGTAACAGGACTGTTTGGGAGGCCACTTCTTTATTGAAGGAAGAGGGTTGGCCTCCATTCCGAGGTTTATTGTACGTTTTATGCTGCTCTTACTGCATTGTCTTCTACTTTTGTAATTCCATGATCAGTATTGTTTATGAGATATGTTATGTATTCAGTTATCATTGTTCGGTATGAGCTTTAGGTACAGCTCCATAGAAGTGCAGCATTACAGAATATGAGACCGGATTGGTCAATGCCGCTGATAGGCCAATCCGGAGAGACATTGACTTTCGGTGGGAACAATTCTTATTGGTCCTAAGCGCCTTTCTCTGGTTGGTTGTTATCTGTTTAGGGGTGTGGTTCCCCCCGTTCAAAACGTATAAAGTTAGCCTGTTCTGTGTGTAAGTTATCCTGAGTTAAGTTATGAGCTGAATAAAAGAAATCACTTGTTTAAGAGCTCCCTCGCCCTCCGTTCATAATAAGAGAGAGAGAGAGAGAGAGAGAGAGAGAGAGAGAGAGAGAGAGAGAGATAGGAGAGAGAGTTTTTCTTTTATAATGTTTTTCACACTTTTGTAATTCTAGTCCTGTTGTATTGCTCATTGGGTATCTTTCATATATAGAATCAGGGAGACCCAGGTTCGAATTCCGGCTCTGCTTTGGAAGTTTGGTGGGTGATCTTGGGCCTGTCACAAATTCTCCGTCTAGCCTACCTTGCAGGGTTATTGTTGTGAGGATGAGAATGGTGTAAACCGCTTTGGGACGGGAGAAAGACAGGGTATAAATTATGTTAAACAAATAAAAGAAAGTCTACAGTAGTATTTTTTAAACGATATTTGTGGGAATATTTAGAAAGGGTGACTGGTTATAATACCTCTCCATACTAAATTTATCCTGTCCATACTAAGTTAAACTAAACTCTCCATACTAAAGTTATTTATTTCCACTTGTTTACTTAATTTATGCCCTGGCATCCTCTCCAGTGGGGATCCAGAGCAGCTTGGGTGGTTCTCCCTCTCCTCTGCTTCATCCTCACAACAGCCCTGTAAGGTAGGTGAGGCTGAGAGTGTGTGGCTGGCTCAAGCTTCCATGGCAGACTCGGGATTTGAACCTGGGCCTCCTGGCTCCCAGGTCCAGCAGCCTGAGCACTACCCTGTGCTGTCTCTTTAAAAGGAAATTTTGTTCAGTTCACCCAAGAACATTCATGTTGCTGTCATATGTTTCAGGATAATCAACCAAAACCAGCATCTAAAATAATAATTCTGTGTTGTTTTTTAATCACTGCAGAGTCAATTGAGTCGACAGCCAATCTGAAAAGCTCCACTGAAAATGTTTCATCATCCAGCCATAACAGAACTCATTCGTTCAGAAATATTCTCAGCCCAGGAGAGGTAATTTTCAGCAGCTACTTTAATCAGACAACTTCTAACATACCATTTCATTAAAAAGTTTGAATCCAGGGGCACCTTGAAGACCGACAAAGTTTACTTCTGGGTATAAGCCTTCGTGTCCAAGCACACTTCTTCAGAGACAGAAGTGTGCTTGCACACGAAAGCTTATACCCAGAAGTAAACTTTGTCGGTCTTCAAGGTGCCACTGGACTCAAATTTTGTTCTGTCGCTTCAGACCACCCCGACAACCCACCTTAACACCATTTCATGTAGCCTAACTCGAGTGTGGGTTTTTATTGTAATGAGATCAAGTATGGTTCCACTGTCTTCCTGTCTAGCAATGGATTGATCCTCCGCTAAGACCTTCTCCTGCGTTTCCAGAGTTGCAAGCTGGATCCCAAACCGTGTAGAGGGAGCACAGCACCTCCTGCTGTCCCTGCTCTTGGCCCGGCCGGAAGCCCCACGAGCAGTTCAGGGAGGGGCGGAAGCTGCCCCCAGGGCCGACCATGGGGACCGGGTTAGCGTGGCTGCCTGTGGCCGTTTGTGGCTTCCAGCTCTTTCTGGTGCCTTCAGCCCCAGTGGGTGGGCAGCGCAGTCTTTCTCTGACCTGTATGCCGCCATTCATGGGATCAACCTGCTTCAGATAGTGCGTCTCTTACTGTACTCGCTAAAATGATCTGGCGGTTTTCTTCCTCTTCTCACGCTGAATTTAATTTTATGGATGCAAATGCAAAAACTATCTGTAGCAAATTTTCGTTTTTTAAAAAAGTTATGCTATAAAATACAAATAAATAGAAAGGTTTAAAGATATAAAATGAAAGCGAAGAATAAGGTGAAACATCATGTTCATGTCAAGTGAGGCCAGATCATGTTGTGTCCAAAGCGTAGTCGGTGTTAAAGAGACCAAGTTTTGAGTGAGTTTTTTAAGGCCTTGTATGAGATTTCAGGTCAGTTTTGCCATTCGTCATGTTCCAGGTCGTTTTGAAAGTGGTTTTCTTTGGAAGGGGATTTATGCACCTTCTAATATTTTGCCGACTCCATCCTTACAGCAACAGTTAAATGTAAAACATTTCATTCAAACTCTCTGGAATCACAAGCTTCATAAAATCTAAACATTTTGGATCGGATGAAAGCTGCACCCACCTGTCACCGATGCTCCCCCGCCTACCCAAAGCAGAAGCTTTCCTGCACTGCCCACCGACTGGGATGGAAGCTGGCCCTGCATTCCTGATGAGGCCAGCAAGCATCTGCTTTGCGTGTCGTAGATTCCCCTGCCTTGCCTGCTGCCTGCTCGCCCCAGCGACTGCTAGCAAGAGGCACCTTGTGTGGTCTAGAACTGGAGGGAGGGGCTCTCTCTCTCTCTCTCATGATTCAGAGCAACTGATAGCCCCCCCCCCCTCTCCGTGAATTCGCCCACTCCCCTTTTCAAGCCTTCCAAGCTAGCTGGCGGCTAGCACCACATCCCGTGGCAGCGAATTTATTTATTTACTTTTCGCATTTATATCCCGCCCATCCCATAAACGGGCTCAGGGCGGGTCACAACATTTCGAAAAATGCAATAAAATTTCCAAGCACATTAAAACATATAAAATCAGTAGTCATACTTGCCGTAGGGAGAATCCGGCCCATTGATGGAACTGGGTATGGCCGGTTATCAGTAGGTGGGAGATCGCGACCTCAGCCCACTGCCTCAGCCAAAGGCTTGGCGGAAGAGCTCCGTCTCGCAGGCCCTGCAGAATTGCATAAGATCCCGCAGGGCCCTGATCTCGGTAGGGAGCGTGTTCCACCAGGTGGGGGCCAGGGCGGAAAAAGCCCTGGCCCTGGCCGAGGCTAGGCAGACGTCCTTTGGATCGCCAGGAGATGTTGACTCTCAGAGCGTGACGCTCTCCGAGGCGTCTATGTGCTGTGTGAAGAAGCACTTCCTTTTGTCTTCAAGTACCTGTTTGAATAAAGAAGAAAGGCAAGCGAGTAGCCTGTGCTGGAGGGCCACACTAGATGGCCGGTCCCCTTCTAGAACCAGTCATTCCTTCTGGAAGTGTCCAAGGCACACGGTGGCCCATTGAGGGCCCCAGGCAGGTCTGTGTCCCTGGTCTTCCTCCGTGTTGCCCGGAAGGCCTGGGCCCCTCCTCTCCCCTCCCCTCCCGCCGCTGCGGTTGTCCAGCCTCTGCTCCAGAGTGAAGCCTGAGGCCCAGCACGGCCACCCGCCTGAATCCCGCCTCTGCCCCCCATGGCCCCTGCGTCTTTCCAGGCCACGTGTATGTGGCGAGCAGGGGCCAGTCCTACCGACTCCAATGCGGAGCTTTCTCTTCTAGATGCCAGTGCGAACATCGACGGTGGCAAACCTGAAAGCGGGCGTCTGTGATGTTCTGTCTGCCTACGCGTCTTCTCAGAACCCCCTGTGGGAAGTCCTGGGAGCAGACGTCTACCAGACCTTCTGCTTCACTGAGCTGTCTCTCGCGGAGTCCTTTTTTCGAGAATTCAGAAGTCGGATTTCTAAAGTGAGTAGTATCAAGCCGGGCTCTTCTCCCCCCCCCCCTTAGTGGAAACAAATATGCTGATCCGTGACCTCCGCCGAAGCCCTCTGAGGCCTTCCCAGCCCCCCCCCCAGCAGCAGGACGGACCCTCTGCCCAGGCTGCCTCCCTCCTGCTCCGTGCATGCCAGCCGGCGGGAGTGGGCGCCCTGGGAGAAAGCCAGCTGGGGGCAGAGCGGGGCAGTTTTTTCCCTGCCGGGAGAGAGGCGGGCTGGGCTGGGCTGTCCTCACGGGAACCAGGTGCCCACAGCTTGCCGGCTTGCAAAACTGGAAGTCGGTGCACCCAAGGCTCCCTCTAAGCTGTGGAGCCCTGTGAGCAAAAATTCTACTTTGTGAGCTGCTAGCACTAAGGTTGTGAGCGAGCGATTTGGCTCCTGCGTAAATTAGTTTGCTCTGGAGCCATGCTCCCTCTAAGCTGTGGAGTCCTGTGAGCAAACATTCTACTTTGTGAGCGACAGGCATTAAAGTTGTGAGCAAGCGATCTGGCTGCTGCATACATTAGTCTGCTCTGGAGCCCTCCTTCCTGAACGCAGACAAAAAATGTGTGAGCCAGAAGCTAAAAACCTGTGGGATAGCTCACACTAACTCAGCTTAGAAGGAACACTGCTCTGGAGCTCTCCTTCCTGAGCCAAGGCAAAAATGTGTGAGCTGGAGGCTAAAAACCTGTGAGCTAGCTCACACTGACTCAGCTCAGAGGGAACACTGCTCCCAACTAAGCCTGGTGGGAACAGGCCGTTGTGTGTTTTCGACAGAAGAAGGAGCCCTGGCGGCCGCGGTGGGTGGGTGGGTGGGAGTGTGGAGAGTGTGGAGGGAGAGAAGGGCCTGATGGTGACAGCAAAAGAAAGCGGACCTTCCCGCCAGCTGTGACTCCCCTCTCCCCCCTCTCTCCCCCTTGCCGGTGCTACAGCTGAACTTTCCTGGGAACGACAGGGAGGAAGTGGCAGGTGTGAGGACGGTCCCACTCCGCTCATCTTGGTGCTGCTTTTGCTCTAAAAATCAGGCCCCACTGACTGCTCTTTGCCTGGGGGGGGGGGAGTGGGTCTAAAGGGGTTAATTAGTTATCATATGGCATAAGAACATAAGAGACGCCAATGTTGGATCAGGCCAAAGGCCCTTCTAGTCCAACACTCTGTATCATACAGTGGCCAAAAAGACCAGGGGCCATCAGGAGGTCCAGCAGTGGGGCCAGGACACTAGAAGCCCCTCCCACTGTTGCCCCCCCCCCAACCACCAAGAATACAGGGCATCACTGGCCCCAGACCGAGAGTTCCTCTCTATACCTTGTGGCTAATAGCCACTGATGGAGCTCTGCTCAATATGCTTATTTAATTCCCTCTTGAAGCCGTCCATGCTTATAGCCGCTACCACCTCCTGTGGCAGTGAATTCCATGTGTTCATCACTCTCTGGGTGAAGAAGTACTTCCTTTTATCTGTTCTAACCCGACCGCTCAGCAATTTCATGGAGTGTGCAGAATAGCCAGGAGATCCTAAAATTGTCTGGCAGCCACAAGTTCTAGCTCCTTTAGCATTATGCACCACTAAGTGGCGAGCTAGACTTGTTTTTAAGGCAAGAGATCTTTCGGGGGCAGTTTGCCATTGCCGGCCTCTGTGCCATGGCCCCGGTATTCCTTGGAGGTCTTCCATCCAAATACCAGCCGAGGCTGACCCTGCTTCGCTGCCAAGATCTGACAGGACCGGGCTAGCCTGGGCTATCCAGGTCAGGGAGGTTTAAAGGAGCAGGTCTGTCCCCGCGACATCTAATTTGACCCTGGGAGCCCCTGGCCAAAGGTCCTGCAGAGTGGGGCGGAAGGATTCCAGGGGCATTGGAGGGAGAGCTCTGAAATCCCCGAGACCCATGAAGCTGCCTGAGGTGGAGTTAGAACACTTGTCCGTCCCGCCCAGCGTGGTCTATTCAAGGAGGATAAAGTTGGCCTACGAGCCCTTCTACGGGGGTTCCTTTGAACGAGGACATTCAGAGATGAACATGGGTCTTTGTTCATGCAAACCATGTGCTCTTCCACTGAGCTGGGGTCCCTTTTGACTGTGGGAGGCAGACCTGTCAGGGAAGAGCAGTGGCCTCTCAGAGGGAAAAGGCCTTGACTGGCAGCTAGGCGGGCAGAAGAGAATGAGTGGGGGGCTCTGGAAAAGACCTGAATCTGAAGAAGGGAGCACTGATTCACGAAAGCTCCTCCCCTGCCACAAATTTTGTTAGTCTTTCAGTGGCTCCTGGGCCCTTGCTCTTTTCTCCTGCTGTGGACAGACTCACATGGCTACCCACCTTGATCTATGGAAGTGTCATTCCAGGTGGAGCAATGCACATAAACCCAGCATCTGCACAGAGGAAAGCTGTCCTCAAATGCCAGGTTTTCAAATGGTCTGTTTCCGCGTCATGAGGATCGAGAATCCCATTTCTGTGGTCCTTGCGGTGCTTTTGGATTTGAGTCTTGTTCTCCTCTTGCATACCAGCACTGCTGCCCTCCTGGAACTGTCTCTGAGACAGATCCCAATTCCACGTGAAGCGGAGTGGCCGGAGAGGATGCTGGGGCTTAGGCTGGCCTCTGGGTTCTTGACTCCCTGCGGAGGTATCACTTCCCTGCCGGAAAGCCAGGCTTGACTCGTGCCCTTGCAGAGGCTCGGGCATGCATCATCCCAGCAGCAGCAGCCACCTCCCAACCTGCGTGCCGATGGCAGAGCAGACTTGCTGGGCTGCCAGTTAAGGAGATGTGTTTATTCATTTTAAAAACCACCCTTCTCTTCTGTGTCCAGCTGCAGGAGGACCCTCAGTACCAGGTGGTTTTTGTCCGGGAAACGGTCTCTTTCCTGTCGCTCCTCTCCGAACTGCAGAATGATACGTCTGTGTGGCGCCTCCTGCTGTTGGCCCCGGAGATCACTCGAGGGGTCCTCCGTGTGGAAGGGATGGTCGCCGCCCTTCAGGAGACAAGCAGGTGAAAGGAACGCTGCTGCAGGGGCCAGAGCTCTTGCGCCTGTCGTTTCTGGGGCAGGGGTGGCTCTGTGTGTGTGAATCTTGAATGGTCACCAAGGGAGATACGAAGCATGACGTTTTGGTGGCCTCTCTTCTCGGAAGGTGGGCTCTTTTGAACATGGCTTTCACACGCGGAGGCCCAGTTGGTAGCCATTGCACACGTGAATGTTGCCCCAGTGCACTTTGCACAAGGGAGACACGTGAAGCTGCCTTGTACTGGATCAGACCCCCCCTCGGGGTCCATCCAGGTCAGTCTTGTCTACTCAGACTGTCAGCGGCTCTCCAGGGTCTCAGGCGGAGGTCTTCCCCATCCCCTCCTGCCTGGTCCCTTCAACCGGAGATGCCGCTGGGGATTGAACCTGGAACCTCCTGCATGCCAAGCAGAGGCTCTTTCACTGAGCCACGGCCCCTCTTTACAGCTCTCCAGGGTCTCAGGCAGAGGTCTTTCCCATCACCTACTGCCTGGTCCTTTCAACTGGAGATGCCGGGGACTGAACCTGAGACCTTCTGCCTGCCAAGCAGAGGCTCTGCCACTGAGCCACGGCCCCTCTTTACAGCCCTCCAGGGTCTCAGGCGGAGGTCTGTCCCATCACCTCCAGCCTAGTCCTTTTCTCAACTGGAGATGCCGCTGGGGATTGAACCTGGGACCTTCTGCATGCCAAGCAGAGGCTCTGCCACTCCCCTGTTGCCTTGAGGTGTAGGGAGCTTTGATCAACCTGTTGGACTGTGAAGAAACCCCAGAAAAGCAGCTCTTACTTACCACACTCTCACTGATGGTGAGGGTGACGAGGAGGAGGGGAGCTTCCACCCTGAGAACCCCGCTGGGGCAGCTTTGGAATGCTGCCTGCTGCTCCCGTCTCCCGTCTTCCGCCTCCGCCTGGATCCTTCCAAAGAGACCTGCCTGGCCGCTGACCGGGGTGGGCGGTGGGCCAGAGGACCAGGCTGCTGGCTTCGGCCCTCCCTGACACCTGCCTGCCTGCTCCCCTCCTCTCCACTTCCCAGATTTCCTTGAAGGGCTTGTGTGTAAACTGCCTTTCATTCTGCTTGGGAAAAGAACGCCACCCCTGCCAAAGGGAAGGGGTCAGACTATTTGGAGGTTTCGCACTGCAGATCTTTGAAAATCAAGAGATGGGAAGACACCCCCCTCAGTCCTGAAAAGTAAAATGGAGTGGGTCATATTCTTTTTTATTGCGGTCGTCATGTTGAAACCTCATGACAAACAGGGTGTGTGCAGGTGGGGACCCACAACATAGTGTTGTACCTGGCTTTTGGATTGCCCAAGGATCGTCCCCATCTCTGCAGTCATCTCTGGGAGAGCTCCCAGCAGCTGCCCCCTGGTACTCCTCGGCACCTTTTGGTCTCTTTCCTCCTTTGCCTGTTAAACATGGTGGGTTCCATGGATGTGCGGGCTCGAGTCTAGTGATCGGCTCAACTCTATTTGTGATTTCAGCAAGAGCAAAGACAAGACCCCAGAGCCTCAGCTCTGTTCAGTAGCATGCCATTGCCACACCCAAACACACCCCACTTCCAGCAATAGGCTTGTTGACATAACATTACTACGAGATTGGTTCCTTCCAGAGTCCTGGGAGGCTATTGTTCTTGTGCTCCAAGCTCAGACAGTCTCTGGTGTGACATCCCTGGAATGATTCAGTTCCAATTTATTTATTTTGGCCCCGTTCACATGGCGAATTTGCCGCGGGACAGCCACGATTGGATGGCAGATTTTTCAGGCGCGATCACACCACAACATCTGGCAAGTGGAGCGCACCCGTGGCCAACCCGTGGCATGCCGCTGAAAATGCGCAATAAAAAAAAACCTCCTCAAAGGTAGTAGCAAACGGTTTGCCACGGGCTGCCTCCGGACTCCCTTGGTGTGATTGCGCTGGTGCGGCTTTTCCCTCCGGCCGTCTTTGTTGCTGCTCACACGCCGAGGGCTGGAACTGTGGGTTGCCGCCGACGCATCTGATCGCATTGTCGCGCGGCTAATTGCGGCGTTGCAAATAGCCACGCCCCCCCACATTTTCCAGCACGTGTGACCGGGGCCTTTATTTATTATTAAATTTATACCCACCCTACCCAGCCATGGCCGGCTCAGGGCAGCTTACCCCAAAAAACCCACCACAATAAATAATTTAGGCATGAAACAATTCAACATTAAAAAGGTGCTAGCAGACTTACAATTCAAAGTTAAATTTACATTTAAGTTTAAGATGGCGGTCGGCTTTCATTGTACCGTCTTAGTGATTGGCCCAGATCTAACAATACATAACGTTGTCCCTGCCACTTGCTCCACGTGGTTCCTCCTCTTGTCGGTTCTCGTGTCTCCGTCCACGGGCCCTGTGGTTTTTCCTCCACCCCTCCTTGCTTGATGACTCCATGTGCAGCAGCAGCAGCAGCAGCAGCAGCGACGAAAAGGCAAATTATCCATCCTTTGGCATTCCTAGAGCAGGCGGCAGGCTTAGGAGCACTCACGGATCCAGCATTGCTGTTTGAGAAACAGACTGGCCCAATGGGCACGTGTGCCCTGACTCCCCCCTTTCAGCAGACCACGGTAGCCCAGGCTTTTTAAATTTCACAGCTGGATTACTGTAACATGTCCTTGTGGGGCTGCCCTCGAAGAAGACAACCTAGAAACTGCACATGCTGCAGAATGAGGCAGCCCAGTGATTGCCCGGGGTCAGCCTACGGGAGTATATCTCGCCTATTTTAAAACAACTCCATTGGAGGAGGAGCAGGAGGAGATTGGGTTTATACCCCATGGCCCTTCACTACCCAAAGGAGTCTCAGAGCAGCTTAAAAGCTCCTTTCCCTTCCCCTCCCCACAACAGACAGACACCCTGTGAGGTGGGTGGGGCTGAGAGAGCTCTTGACAGAAACTGCTCTTTTTCCAGAACAGCTCTTGTCAGAACTACGGCTTGCCCAAGGTCATCCAGCCAGGTGCAAGTGAAGGAGTGGGGGAATCAAACCCAGTTCTCCCAGATGAGAGTCCGCGCACAGTTTGGTGTAGTGGTTAAGTGTGCGGACTCTAATCTGGGAGAACCGGGTTTGATTCCCCCACTCCTCCACTTGCACCTGGCTGGATGACCTTGGGCAAGCCGTAGTTCGGACAAGAGAGGTCCCTGAAAAAGAGCAGTTTCTGTCAGAGCTCTCTCAGCCCCGCCTACCTCACAGGGTGTCTGTGGTGGGGAGGGGAAGGGAAAGGAGATCTGTAAGCCACTCTGAGACTCCTTCGGGTAGTGAAGGGCCATGGGGTATGAATCCAATCTCTTCCTCTTCCTCCTCCTCCCCCCACTTAACCACTACACCAACCTGGCTGTCCATTTGTTTCCGGGTTCAATTCAGGGTGCCCGTTATGGCCTTTAAATGCCCTTCACACGCATATCTGAGGGGCCGTCTCCTCCTGAATGTCCCCATACAGCAGCCGCAGTCACCAGGCTGCCACCCTGTTGACCCGTTTGCCTGCTTGGCCGCTAACTAACCCATCCCTTGGCATCCACCAGAGGGCATCTCTTACCAATAGTCGAACAGGCTCCCTGAGGAGATGAGGAGGGGACCTCCTGGCTTCAGAAGTTTCTAGAAGGCGCCCCGTTTCACGTGGTAGGACTTTTCGTGAGGCTTCAACTGCAAATATTTTCTCGGGAGGGAAGTCAATAGACTTTTCTTGCATCGTGGATGGCTTTAATTTAGAATTGTAAGCTAATTGGAAGCACAAGGAAATGAGGGGTAAACATATTTTAATAAATGAATAAATGTAAATGATTTAAATGGACTATAATGCTATTGATGGATCTGTTTCTCCTTAGGCAGCTTAGTATCCCTGTTCTGGGTTCTTTGGACATATTTGAGTTCCGTTTCTCCCCCTTTTTAGGACCTTTATAGATCCGGAAACAGATTTTCTGTCGGATGTGAATGACAGTGGATTGCAAGCTCTTCAGGACCTGATTACTAGACTGAACTGTACAGAGCAAGGTAATCCTATTCGAGTATTCATTGTCTACCTCTGCTAGGATTCTTTATAGAAATGCTGAAGGAAAAAAGCACATGTAATGTTGTATACAATGTGAGGCGGGTGGGATGAAGAAGAGGAGGAGGAGGAGGAGATTGGATTTATACCCCATGGCCCTTCACTACCCAAGGGAGTCTCAGAGCGGCTTACAGATCTCCTTTCCCTCCCCCTCCCCACAACAGACAGACACCCTGTGAGGTGCAGGTGGGGCTGAGAGAGCTCTTGACAGAAACTGCTATTTTTCAAAAACAGCTCTTGTCAGAACTACGGCTTGCCCAAGGTCATCCAGCAGCTGCAAGTGGAGGAGGAGTGGGGAGTCAAACCCAGTTCTCCCAGATTAGAGTCCGCGCACTTAACCACTGCACCAAACTGGCTCTATAAATCTACTAGAATGAATAAAATAAAAATAAAAAAAAACTTTCCTTGATACAGATTGAAGCTCAAGGAGCTAAAGAGGACACCCATTCAAATCATAATGGTGTTTCCAGCCACCGGCAGCCCTCGTGGAGCAGAGCTCTCCCCCTTCCCCTCCTCCCTCAGGAACTCCGAGGAGGGTTGGGGAGCCAGAGGAAATCGCCACCCCCTCTTCCACAAAAAAGAAATGCCATTCCATCGGAGGAATTTATCTTATTTTATTTATTAAATTCAACTTGTTAGGCCGCCCTTCCCTGCAAGCAGGGCTCAGCACGGCTTACATCAGAGCAAACACAACAATAATCCAATAAAGAACATTAAAAAACTGCTAAAAACAAGATATTACTCAAGTGATACGTTACATTGTATTGAGACTGAGGTAAGCCGCCCTGAGCCTGCTTGCTGGGAGGGCGGCATATAAATTCAATAAAATCAATCTAGGTAAAGGTTTCCCTTGCTCAAAAGCCAGTCAGATCCGACTCTAGGGTTGCAGTGCTCATCTCCGTTTCCAAGCCGAAGAGCCAGCGCTGTCCGAAGATGTTTCCATGGTCATGTGGCCGGCATGACTAGACGCCGAGGCGCACGGAACACTGTGACCTTCCCACCGAAGCGGTACCTATTTATCGACTTG
This sequence comes from Gekko japonicus, assembly GCF_001447785.1. Taxonomy (NCBI): domain Eukaryota; kingdom Metazoa; phylum Chordata; class Lepidosauria; order Squamata; family Gekkonidae; genus Gekko; species Gekko japonicus. The sequence continues at coordinate 746,377 of NW_015174293.1, forward strand.
CAGTTTCTTGCTTTCGAACTGCTAGGTTGGCAGGAGCTGGGGCCAGAGACAGGAGCTCACTCTGTCACACGGCACACTCGGGTCTCGAACTGCTGAACTACCGACCTTCCCCAGCCTGCAGCTCAGCGTCTTAACCACTTGAGCCACTGCAGCTCCAAAATCAATCTATCGATCAATAAGATGATGAGAAATTTCTGTTCCCAGCAGCCCCCTAGGTGGAGGGGGTGCGGAGGAGGGCCGAGGAGGAGGGTATGATGAGGGTGCCAACTTTCACTGTCTTCGACTGCAGGCCTGGCGGAACGTCTCTGCCTTGCAGGCCCTATGGAGAGGTAATAGATCTCGTAGGGCACAGATATTCTCTGTCGGAGAGTTCCACCAGTCAGGGGCCAGGACTGAGAAGGCCCCCCCCGGCCTTAGTCGAGGACAGACGGGCCTCTCTCGGGCCGGGGACCACGAGCAAGTTCTTGATGCTGGAGTGCAGCGCTCTTCCAGGGGCACATTGAGAGAGGCGGACCGAAAGGGAGGTGGGTCCCTGGCCACTAAGGGCCTTGGAGCTCAACACCAGGACTTTGAACTGGCTCCAGTGTTCCACTGGAAGCCAGTGCAGCTCACGCAGCCATGGGTGGATATGTGTCGTCTGCGGGATCCCCGTAAGGACTCGTGCGGCCACGTTCTGGATCAATTGGAGCTTCCGGGTCAGGCGCAAGGGTAGGCCTGCATGGAGTGGATTACAGTAGTCTATTTGTCACTGGATACATCCCAGTATGTCCATCGCATGTGGAAATAATTATTCTGTATAATATCTGCAATGTCTTGTGCTGCCAGATACAAACTTTTTATAAAAAAATGTGGTGCAGTTACTCCAATAACCCTCACCCTACGCTTTTAATTTCTCTCCATATTATATTTTAAGGGAAAGTACCATGGAGGAATGTAATTATCTGGGTCTTTAATATTTTCATCTGACCATAATTGTTTTTGAATAATGCTTTGTAATGGAATCATTTTGAACTTGAGAAACACCTTCAGATCTTTTGGTGGTTTAGGGTTAGTGGTTAAGAGCAGCAGACTCTAATCTGGAGAACCAGATTCAGTTCCCCACTTCCCCACTTGAAACCGGCTGGGTGACCTTGGGCCAGTCACAGCACTCTCAGCCTAAAAATAAGCATAGCTTGCCACCTAGTGGTGCCTAAAAAGAGCTACAACCTCAGGCAGTCAAACAACCCTTTGGGATCTTTTGGTTACTCCACACACAATGCCATATGATAATTTAATTAATTTATTTAGCCTAACACACCTCACAGAGTTGTTGTAAGGATAAAATTGAGAAGAGGAGAATGAGGTAAGCTGCTTTGGGAGAAAGGTGTGTGTGTGTGTAAATAAACAAATAAAGCATTCACTTTGTCATCCCGATCAAAGTTTAAATACAGTTGTATATTTTAAAGTTTATCGTGTATATTTTCCTGTTGTAGATGAGAACAATTCAGAAATCACTGATCTTTGTGAGGTCTCTCGTCACTGGAACGGCAACCATACCTTGTTGGCTCAGATGAAAGATATTGTGAGGTGAGGTAGAGCAAACGTTCTCTTTAGCAGAGCCCCCATGTGCATCCTGTACTTCAAAATTGGGAAGGGGCCCACTTGGCTAAAACTGGGTTCTCTTGAGTCTTCATCAAGGATATTCTGCACTATCCAGCTAAACATCAGTATATAAAACCTCAGTGATAATATGAGTTAAACATGTGTTTTTACAGCCTTAACATAAATCTATGACAAAAATGTGGATTTGAGCACAAATGCAGGTATGTGAACATCTGGATAGGTAATGGAAGTGACTGCTAAAAAGTCATTACTTTAAAAAAAAGCCAAAATCTGAAAGATGAGTGGCTATTCTGGAGAACTCTGTGTGCCTTGGAGGGGAAAGCAGAATTCATAGCAGAATTCCTCTTGCGGCGTCCATCATCTGTATATCTATTTCCCAAGTGTGCCTTCCTATCTGTGGATACCTAAATCCATGGATTGGGGCCATACTTGTACAAAACAGATTTTTCTGCAGACTTGGATGACCCCCCCTCCACGTTTGCAGAAAACTCTGAAATCTACAAAAAACACTTTCTGCCTAACCTACCTCACGGGGTTGTTGTGCAGATAAAAAAGGAGGAGAGGAGAATAACGTTAGCTGCTTTGGTCCTCACTGTGGAGAAAGTTGGTCTAAAAATGAAGATAATAAAAACATTAAAAAGCTGAAGGTGAGAGGTAGATAAAACGTAGATTAGCTGTTGCAGATTTTCCGGGCTGTAGGGCCGTGGTCTTGGCATTGTAGGACCTGATGTTTCGTCAGTAGCTGTGACTGGCATCCTCAGAGGTAGAACACAGAAAGATGGAGTACTCTCTGTGTCAAGGTGAGAAGAAAAATGGTAGGCAGGTAATTTATATCTACTCAGGGAGGTGGGGTAGGGCTGAGTCATTATCTTGTAAGAGTTCCCCAGGCTGTGAACATGCTAATGGAGGAGCTTTCCTGAGGAGGTTCGTTTGTATATGGATTGTTTCCCGAGGAGGTGAATGGCTGAGAAGGAGAGAATGAGGCAGGGGAAGGGGAGTGGATATGGGGCTTCCCAGGGGGAAGGAAAGAGGAAATAGTGTGGGGAGGGAGATAGAGGAGAAAGTGAGGCGCGACTCACAAGTCCTTGAGAGTCCCCTGCCATGCAAGCGGGCCTGGCCAAGTAGCGGGCGCCACACGACTGGGCCGCAGTTTTTCCTAGGTGGAGGCCACCGGGGGTGAGGGGGAGAGAAAGGCAGAAGGGCAGAAGGGCAGATAAAGGTAGATTGGCTGTTGGCTGGAAAGGAGAGAGGGTTGCCAACTCCAGGTTTGGAAATACCTGGCGATTTGGGGGTGGAGCCTGGGGAGGGTGGAGCTTGAGGAGAGGCGAGACCTCAGAAGTGCAGAATGCAACCCCGTTAGGAGAGCCCCAAGTCGGCCGTTGAGTACAAGTGGAGCTGTCTACATCGCAGTGCTGCTGTTGTTGTTGTTAGGGAACTGTAGAGGAGGAGAGACATGCCTAGGAAAGAGTCGAGAGGTAAAAACGTGTGTGTGTGTGTGTGTGTGTGTTTGGAGCAGCACCTGGGGCAGTTCAGAAATAATAAAGAAAGGTCAGAGTTTGTCTCTGGGAGTTGTGTCCTCGCTGAAGCACTGTGCATTGCTCCGGAATCAAGTCCTTCGCCCAGAAGATCCAAGATGTCTGGCAAGCATTGCTGAAGGAGCCAGGAGAGCCCCTCACGGCTTTACAAACACGACCTGGTTCCACTACAATAACCCCCCTGAGTAGCCCCTTAACCCCTGTGGGGCCCACGGGCTGTTCTCCTCGCATCCCTTCCTAAACACAGACACCCCCCCCTGCCTTTGCAGGCAATCCGAGAGGAGAGCAAAGACAGGAACTTTGTCTTTTGCACCTCCTGAAGCAGCTCAGGCATCACAATTGCACTGGCAGCAACCCGGGTGTGGGCTGAGATGCGCTTCCCCTCCCCCGGCAAGCCAGGCGGGCGCTTCACAGAGAGGGGGGAGGCACGGCAGTTTGGGGAGGGTGCCAGGCTGTTTGTGGAGGGTGCTGGGCACTCCTAGCCCCCCCCCCCCGTGCATATGAGCCTGGTATAATGCCATAGACGCCACCCTCCAAAGTATCTATTTCCTCCATGGGAACTGGGCTTGCCAACCTCCAGGTGGGGGCCGGAGATAATCTGGAATTACATCTTGTCTCCAGGTCACAGAGGTCAGTTTCCCTGGAGAAAATGGCTGCTTTGGAGGGTGGACTCTGAGGCATCATATCCTGTTGAGGGTGCTTCCCTCCCCAAACCCCGCCCTCTCAAGGCTCCACCCCCAAATCTCCAGGAACTTCCCAACCTGGAGCTGGCAGCCCTAAGAGGAACTAATCTCTGTTGTTGGGAGAGCAGTTGTGATTCTGGGAGATCTCCAGTCCCCACCTGGAGGTTGCCAACGAGGAGAGAAGGAAGGAAGCAAGGGAGGAGAAGAGGCCATGGGGCTTTCAGGAAGGGGAAAGAGGGAATAATGGGGGAGGGAGAAATGGATGCCTCCTGCAAGTCCTTGCGGGTTCCGGCTGGTACATTCCTGATTCCTAGAACAAAAGATAAATGCAGCAGTTAAGTGAGTCTAAGGTATAATGTGTATTTTTTTTACTCTAGATATCCTGCCTATTTGTCATTCGTGCTAAACTTTTATGTTTTCATTTCTTTCCTTTTAGCAAAATAATATCTCCAGATTTTGCTAGTGCCGATTTCCAAATGGGGAATCTCACAAAGGATTTAGAAACTCTTCAAAAGTCTCTGCATCTTTTCAAAGTTTTGCAAGAAGGCAACAGCACTACTGAGCTGAAAAACCTAAAGCTGTCCAACCAATCGGATAACCAGACTGTGCTGAGACTGGCTGAAATCCTTTCAAGGCAAATGAGGGATGCGCAACACAACGAACGGAGGGATCTTTTTCGCGAGGACGACATCTTTGAAGGCCACAAGCTTGCATCTCTGCTGCGTCAAACTGGCTTCAGCACCTCCTCCTTCTTCCAAATGATGGCGCACCTGACAGAAATCCAAAGCATCTACAACTTAACCAGAGATATTTGGGACCTTGTATCCTTAAACAAGACTAATTTTAAGGCCACAAAGTTATGGCGAATCCTGAAAATGATAACTTCCCAGAAAATTCTTTACGTGCCTGAGAAAGTCAGGAGGTACTTAACTGCATTGCAAGAGTTGCCTTCGCTGTTTGCAAATTCCCTACTGAAGCCTACAACAATGGAAAACTTTCCTGAGAAGATCCTGGCCCTGCAGAAGATCTTTGACATTGTTGCAAATGTTAATGCGAGTCGCAATTACCTGCTGATTTCCTCCTTGACTGACCTGATGCAGCAGATCCAAAATTCGATTAATGCCTACCAGTGGAACGAATTCAATACCTATTGGCATATTGTCGAAAAATTAAGATCTGCGAAATGGAATGATACAGACATCATTGCTTATGGGCAGGTTCTAGATATCCTCCACAAGAATCTGTACATTCATCGCAATGGCTCTGGCCTTCTTTTAAATAATGTACTGGAACAATTGACTGCATTTGCGAACGACTTACTAGAAGACTACAGTGGAGACGCCCTTGGTGGAGGAAACATCTCAGTGGTTTTAGACACCATCGTGAAAACCCTACATGTTTTAGAAGACCTGGAGGAAAAGTACATCAGTGCATTAATCACCACTAACCCCCTAATGCGTGCCGATGCTCATAATGAAACGATCCAAAGATTGTTTGAAATATTCAGAGAAGGAGTGGATATACTTTCTGATCCGAGACTGCTGGAAGCATCCTATATTAAAAAAATGGATAACCTCTTCAGTTTCTCACGCTTGTTAGATCTGCAGGACTTTCACAGGACTCCAGTAAGGCATGATGCAATAGTGGAGGGGAATGTGTTAGAACTCTGGTATTTAACCTTGAGCCCTTTCGTAAGGGAAGATATTCAAGATAATGAGAGGCTGCTGAAGTGCACCGTCGAAGACTTTCATCGCATTGCCGTTGAGGTCTTGTTTAGTAACACCACATTAAATGAGGCTGTGGCGGGAAGCACCTGCAGCTTCCTTTTTACCTCCATGAAGATGGAAAATAGGACAGTGATCAACAATCAAACCTTTACTGAAGTGTTTCAGCTTGTGCTACGAAACTTAAAATCACTGCCAACTTTTTCTGCATTCCAGAAAAGCAAATATTTAACAGATGAATTTCAGTGCTTTGTCAAATCACTAGAATTATCATCAGGGTTTCTTTCCAAACTGGATAAATTTATTAACTACAAGAATCCATGGATACAAAAGATCCATAAAAGTCTGATGAGCATCTCAAGCAAGCTCTCCCAAAGTAATCAGACCTGCCAGGTACCACTGTTTGGCAATATGGCTGCTATAAACGAATCTTCGGCATTTCACATCTTGATTCCTTTTGTGATGAATGATTCAGAACCTTATTCTCACCATTTATCTGTCAGTCAGTCCGTCCAGGAGCGAGCGCTTGCGTCTTTTATGTCACTGCTCAATGAATCTGACAGGACTACTAGCATATCAAAGATGTTAGAAAACAGGGGGAAAGCTGTCAACCATCCCCAGTGGAAGAATTTATCAGCTGTCTTGAGTAAAGTTGCAAATGTATTGAACACCACGCAAAATGTGACAGATGTACATCTACTGGAAATTATTAGAAAAGCTCTAATTCTTGTCAGCACAGCATTACCTCCAAATTCAGCTGAAACTCATCCGTTTGTTGAAAACCTAGACTGGGGAATGAATGCCTCCTATTTTGAAGACATGCTTGATTCATTAAAATTGCTCAATGTAACCTCTGAGACAGATTATAGAACTTACTTAAAAAAATATTTTCATACTTGGTCACCGTATGTTGATGCCCTTGCTCAAAGCCTTTTCCACCGTAACCCTCAGTGGGAAGACACCAAAAAGGCCTTAAATTTAACCAAGTTTATTTGGAATAATTTGCTTCTAAATGAGACAGGTTTTAGTTTAGCAGGGATATGGGAAGCAGTCAAAGAGGTGGTGTCGGATGCAATTTCACTGTTTTCCGTGGACACCAGACATGAAGCCACATTGCAAGTTTCAAATTTTCTGCTAAAATCTATTGCCACAAAAAACATGCTGGGACAAATTTTATCCATTCAGAATGTGTACAACAGTACTGCAAATGTCAGCATGAATAAAAACCATCCTTTCGCTGTTCATCTTTCAGAAATAATGCAGATAATCCAAAACATAACAAATCAACCATTGTGGAAGGAGCCGAGTGACCTTGAACACGAGCAGTTAAGATCAATGAAACCAAATAGTTCAAATCCAGATGCATACAGACATTTTTTAAAAATTTTGCATAACCATTTGATCACACAGCATAATGTTTCTGGTCTTCATTTCAGTCTAGACCTGTTTACTAGTCTTTTGTCTCACGTGCTACAGAAGGGTGCTGAAGAAAACCTCCAAAATAACATCTCAGAAACATTAAACACTGCCCTCAGGGGTCTATTGTTTGATAAAGATTTTGAGCATCGATTTGACATCAGCCCATTAGAAACACTGATGAAAGAAAGTAATAAGACCCTCCAGAGAATATATGACACCTTGAAGGGAGGGACAATCTTATTGGCTGACCGCGGACTGGAAGAAGCAACTGATAAAGAAAGAATTGCAGCCCTATATGACTTTTCACACCTTCTGTTTCCAGGGGTGTTTAACCAGTCCTTGTTGGGTCAGGGGGCTTCTTCAGGAGCAAAGATCGTGGACATCCTGCATTTATCTCTGAGTCCTTTCTTAGATGTGAGGAACCGCAGTGGAAAGCCACAGAACTGCAGTGCGAAGGATGTCATTCACATAGTACTTCAGATGCTACTTAAAAATGCCACACTTCATGAGTCCTTCAGACAAAGCGATTGTGAAATCCTTTTCACTTCCAGGGATTTTGAAAACAGAACAAAGCCTAATCAAACGCTGACTGAATTGTTCCGCTCCTCAATAAGGAATCTAAATCTGAGTCCAGAGTCAGCAGATCTTTACAAAAACGAGGATATTTCTAGCACATTGTTATGCATCATCAGGTCACTGCAGTTTTCTTCGGGCGTGCTATCAAAAATGGGCATCCTCTTTAATTTTAATAATTCCTGGATACAACAAATTTATAACTCTTTAGCAGCCATCTCTGAAGCGCTGCCCTCAAACAATTCAACATGCCTCATCCCAGTCCTTGATGGAATAAATGATGTAGTCAATTATTATCCTTTAAAGATTCTCCCTCCTTTCCTTGCGCGTGGAACAGACTTTCATTCACAAGATCTCACTGACTGGCTAGTGGATTGGAATCATTTGTTAGTGTTCTATGGGCTATTGCAGGACAAGGTCCACCAGTATTCTGCCATGAGTGGAGCTCTGGAGATGGCCGAGGACGTCCCCAGCCCTTCTGCGGTGGACAATTTTTCACAAGTCTGGAACTTGGTCTCCAAGAGGAGCCTGACAGAAATGGAGGGTGCAAAAGGCAGCTTGAGACGAGTGGAAAGGGTTCTCGCCCGCAATGAGTCAAATCCTTTCCTGGAGGCCAGCATTTATATTCTGAAGAAAGCCATGCTTCTAGATAAGTCGGAGAATCTGAAAACAGACCAAGATCCAAATTTCCATGCAAACAAACCAAGTATGGAATCTGTATTTGAACATTCCACCAAGATCACGGAAATGCTTTTCAATGAAAACTTACTCCAGAATGAGGTGGGGAAGGCATCGTCTCCAAACAATTTGATTGCACAGTAAGTTAGCAGGGTTTTTTAAAAAATATAATTGCCATATTGTGTTGTGGAACTTGGCATATTAGCACTTCCCAAACTTTGACATCTTAAGTGATGAAAAAAATAATTGCCCGTCAAAAGACAAGTGGCAGAAGCAACCTCCATTCACGTGAGGGTTTTTTTTTTGCTTATTCTCCCATTCCCTAGCCCCCTGTGACCCCCAAAACTGGTTCTTGAGGAGGAGGGGACTTTCCAGAGCAACATTCCAGGGGCAAAGGAAGACTGCAGAAGGGAAAGAATATCCGTGGGCCTCACCCTGGGCTAGCAGATCATGGGAGCGAAGCCATTTTGTTTTCTGAGAGTGTTCAGTCTCATCCTCATTGAGGAGGAAAACAATGGCAGAGAAAGTGGTGAGGCCTGTGGGTTGATAGCTTGTAAAAACAAAGTGGCGTTGAGATTTTTAAAAACACCAGTAATCAACAAAAAAGGGCCTAGTCTTGGAGCGCGGCTGCTGTCCGGGAGGCGGATTTCGCTAGTCCTGCCTTGTGGGACGAGGGGAACTACAATGCTGGCAGCCACATTTGGGATCCGCAGGCCAGGCAGCCAAATCCTAAGAGGTCTAAGACCGCTTGTGCCAAGCATTTCAATCCTCCTCCTGTCTGTGATATGCTAAGACTTCGCTTGGCCTTGGCTGCAGTTCATTCATTAAGATGGAAGCCTTGTTAGACCCAAACTGATGTGTCACGTGCTCCTTCTAGGGGTCTCCCATGGGACTTACTTCCTAGGAATGATGCTTAGGCCCTAAACTTTACCCTTACAGCAGCAATCCTAAACACAATAAGTAACAGTGAGATTTATATCTGAGTCACTGTTGTTTGGGCCACGGTGGCTCAGAGGTTGAGACGCTGAGCTGCAGACCGGAAGGTCGGTAGCTCGGCAGTTTGAGACCCTAGTGGCATGTGATGGAGTGAGCTCCCATCTCTGGCCCCAGCTCCTGCCAACTTAGCAGTTCGAAAGCAAGAAACTGCAAGTAGATGAATAGGTACCGCTTCAGTGGGAAGGTCACAGTGCTCCGTGCACCTCGGCTTCTAGTCATGCCGGCCACATGACCATGGAAATGTCTTCGGACAGCGCTGGATCTTCGGTTTAGAAACAGAGATGAACAGAGTTGGATTCGACTGGCTTTCGAGCAAGGGAAACCTTTACCCTGTTGTTTAGGACCATGCAGCCTTTGAGCTCTATGCATTTGTAGTTCTGTTAACTTTCTGGATAGGACAGGAGAACCCTGTCCCCCATGGCCCAATATCCCTAAAGGCCTGGAGCAGTGTTACGTCTAAGCTGAGTAAGTGTGAGCTAGCTCACAGTTTTTTAGCCTCCGGCTCACAGATTTTTGTCTTAGCTCAGGAAGGATGGGGCTCCAGAGCAAACTAATTTATGCAGAAGCCAAATCATTCACTCACAACTTTAATGCCAGGAGCTCACAAAGTAGGATTTTTGCTCACAAGACCCCACAGCTTAGTGGGAGCCTTGGCCTGGAGAGCGGGTGGGTCTAGGTAGAGACATTTGATAAAGAACATCGTTTGAGTCCAGTCAGGCACCTTTAAGCCCCACAGAGTTTAATTCTGGGTAGAAGCATTTGTGTGCGTGCTCACCAAGTGGGCATGCACACAAAGACCTATACCCAGAATTAAACTCTGTGAGTCTCTAAGGTGCCCAACTGGACTCAAACGATGTTCTGCTGCTTCAGACCAAAAGAGCGACCCCCACCTGAATCTAACTTGATAAAGTGTTGGGCCGGGAATGAAGAAAACATTTCCACAATTTTTTGTAACGAGTATATCCTGTTTGGGTTTCTGAAGTCGATCATTTCCACAGCTGTGTGAAAACCTTTATTGATTTATTTTCACTCTTAAGATGTGCAAACCAAGTCCCTGATCTTGGCTGGTGGTTTCAGAGGGCGGCCATATTTGTCTGCAGTAGGGTGGCTGGCTTGGAATCCAGGAGCCCCCCCAGAGGCACCAACAAGATTGGGGGGTGGGGTGGGGGTGGGGGGTGTCATGAGCTTTCAGGAGTCAAGGCTCCCTTCGTCAGGTTGCCTTGGCTGGGGGGGGGCTTCACCCCACCCTCCCAATCAAACGACTCCAGTGGTCTTTCTTGCAGGACTTTGCTCGTCATTCATTCAGTAATATGTGTTTTTTTCATACTTGGGAAGATGACCCGTTCTTTTTTGTGTTCCAGGTTTTTGTCTTCAGAATTTGAGAACATCTTCTTAAAAATGTTGCCCGATAATGGCTTTCGATCATACATGCTTTGTCTGATGAACATGACTGATGGGCCAGACAGTGAATTATCAGGTGATATTTATTTCTAATCCCTCACCCGGAAAGCCCAGGCTCCCCTGATATCTTGTCAGGTCTTGGAGGTGAAACGGTCTTGGTCCGTATTTGGATGGAAGACCTCCGAGGACTATCAGGGTCACGCGACACAGGGGCAGGCGATGGCCAACCCCCTCGGAACGTCTCTTGCCTTGGAAACCCCACCAGGGGGTCTCCATAAATCAGCCGTGGCTTGACGGCACGTCCCACTCCCACCACTTATTTCTACAAAGTTCTCGTTGCTCCTGAAACATTCCTCCATGTGCAGCTTAACACTTTTTGGGGTGTCCCTTGCACAAGACATGTTTCCAAACAAGCTGTGAGCAGATTTGTTTATTTAAAACATTTATTACCCCCCCCCTGTTCCTAATGGAGCTTGAGATAGCTTACAACATAGATAAAATACAACAAATTAGGTTACATGAAAAACATGAAACCAAGAGTTTACAATCACAAGTGAGGAGGACTGCTTTGTTCAAATGCAGTCCTAAATAAAAGTGTCTTCAGCTACCTCCTGAAGGTCAAAAGTGAGGGGGCCGGGCACATCTCCTTGGGGAGGTTGTTCCAGAATCGTGGGGCCTCCAGTCAACTCACTCTTGAACACGGGCTCTCTTGACAGAAGGTTTATTGAAGAGATCTGAGATACTCTAAAGGTGAACTCTTTGTCAGGAATGGGGGGGGGGGGGGAACAGGGCCCCAGAATATAAATAAAACCCACCCATTCACAGTCTTATCAACGTCAAGGACATTCCCATGGGAATACTGCCAAGGTGCTGCTTGAGAAAGTGGTTACTGCATATTGCCTCCCTGAACTACAGACATTCACACAGACTCCCTCCCTCCCACAGCTTCCCTCCCTCCCACCAGGAATGTCAGGGAGGGTGAGCGATGAGCAGGCAGCTGGTTACAGTGATGCCTACACCTGTGGTGTTAATAACCTGCTTCAATGGAACCTGCACCCCGTCCCTCTCCCCGCTTGCCTTCTGGGAAGGCGAGCGGGGAGAGGGACGGGGTGCGGGGGTTCCATCAAAGCAGGTTATTAACACCACAGGTGTAGGCATCACTGTCGAAGGCGAACCCGAGTCTAACACAGCCACCGGACAGGCCTTCTCTTTGTACCCACCAGACAAGCTTCTTTGATCCATGGGACACAGTCAGGCGGGCCCCTCCCAGGGATTTCCTAGGCAGGAACGTACGGGGGAAGAGGGTCCTTCAGTTACCCTGGTCCCAAGCCATGAACGGCTTTAAAGGTCAAAACCGACACCTTGAATTGGGCTCAGGCATGGATCCTCTAGCCAGAAACACACACATCTTCAGTGTTTCCATCCCACGTGGCCAGACTGCAGGTGTGCAGTGTTTTCACAGCAGCATTCTGTGGCTCAAATGATGCTCGTCACGTGGCATTCCTTTGGGTCTAAGAGATTTTTGGTAGTGCTGCCTTCAGCCAGCTACGTACCAAACTCAGAAATCAGAAACCAACCATGGGGGGGAACAACCTCTGCTTCGCCCCCACTTCTGTCCTCAGCACCCCAGTAGTGAAAGCACCTGGACAGTTCTGTGTCTGTAGGATTTTCCCCCCTTTATTTAGGTGTTGTTGTTTTCCCATACAGGTGTTACTTGTGTTGGACTTTCGGACAACATTCATGGTGTCTAATTCTGAGCTGGGCCATAAAGTGTGGACCAGAGAATCCACACAATTGAACCAGGAACTGACCGGGTGGCGGGTTTTTTTTTTCTTTGCACAATGCCCTGGGGACTAGAAGAATCCCAAAACCATGGAGCTAATGTGTGCTTTTCAGAAAAAGAAGTATGCCACTGAGATCTTGGCCATTTGTGGGGTGTTAGGAGACACACACACACACCCCAGCCAACATTGCTGAGGACTGCAAGCCTCAGGTTATGGCAGCTGGGAGGGGGGGGCTAGGAGAGACGGACCAAAAATGTAAAAGGTAGGAAGGGAAAGAAAATGGGAATGGGGATGGGCAGTAAAGGAAGGAGGGTAAGCTGGAGCTGGGGGAGGGGAGAAGAAAAAGGTGAGTCAGTGAAGGAAGAGGGGGCAGGGGCTGCCAAGGGAGGGAGACAAAGCAGGTCGGCAGGTAAGAATGTGGGAGGGAGAGATGGAGGAAGGGAAAGGCTGAAGGCCCCGCCCCAGGCCAAGAGCGAGCGGGCAGAGCGAAGAGGAAGAGCCAGAGGGAGGAGGGGAACAAAACCCCTCACTGCAGGACCTCACTGCAGGACCTCATTTGCAACATTCAGATGCACACTTGCCCTAAAGAATAGCCGTAGGTCCCAGGGCCTCGAATCATCGGTTCCAAAGCCCAGGTCACAAAAGAGACATTCTTGAAGTCTTGTGCACGAGGTGTATGGAAGTGTTCAGTGCCTGGGAAGACCTTCATGCGATGGTTGTTTTTCTTAGCAGAAGATGCTGCTGAAAAGATTATTTTTGCCCACCGTGACGCCTCCAGGAACTACTCCTCGGTCTCAGAAATCCTGATGTTTAGAGTGAGTAGATTGATGCTATATGTCCTACAACAACTGAAGGCCTCCCTACAACAACAACTTCCTCTTCCTCTTCCTCTTCCTCTTCTTCTTCTTCTTCTTCTTCTTCTTCTTCTTCTTCTTCTTCTTCTTCTTCTTCTTCTTCTTCTTCTTCTTCTTCTTCTTCTTCTTCTTCTTCTTCTTCTTCTTCTTCTTCTTCTTCTTCTTCTTCTTCTACCTGTGCTTGCCTCTTTACATTCTCATCTGCAGTTCCACAGAGTGAAATCACTGAAATGTGACTTTTGGAGGGGCTGAGGGACTCGGTGTGCAGGAAATGGATGAAGCCCCTTCCCCTTTGTGGTGTGTCTGTCTCCATCCAAAATCTCCTTTCAGATCTGCTTTTCCCCAAGAGAAGCAACAGTCAGGATTTTGTTGCAGGAGTTCCACTGATTGGTGGCAGTGGGGGTGGGGAGTCTGGCAACCCTACTGTACTCTGATCCCTCACGCTGCCAGGTGGCCTAAACAGAACCGACGGGAATTCTGATTCCCAAAAGCTCACCCCCCCAACCCCCCCCCCTTGTTGGCCTCTGAGGTGCTGCCGGGCTTGGGTCTTGCCCTTCTGCTCCAGGCCAAAATGGCCGCCCTCTGAAACTCTCTTCATGGATGTTCATGGACTGAAGGGAGTGGCTGGTGCTTGCCTTTTCAGAATGCCGGGATAAAAAGATCTGCTTAAGGAGGCCTGAGCACGTGGCAGGCCCCAGTCTTGGTGGTGGGAATGGCCTTTGTTGGTCCTGCATTACCTCAGAAACACACTCGGTGTAGATTCATACATTCAAACAGTAGGCATCTTGCCATACACCAGCGCAGTGTTTAAAACCGCATCTTCATGGATAATGGCACCTTTCTGATATCCTTGACCCAGGGGAGAGTCCGGGGCATTTCGGAACGGCCTCCGCAGCCCCCAGCCAGTGGCGAGGGTCTGCTGCTCTCCCCCACTCAAGTGGGACTCTGCTATCAGTTGGGCCTGGGAAAGGGCCCTGCGAAGGCTGGCCAGGCCTCATCCCTTGTAGCTGGAATAGGGTTGCCTGAGCCAAAACGGTTGGTCCTGAAAGCCCCCCTTCAAGTAGCTTCCTGGATTTCGTGGGTATCCCACCCACTTCTAAATGGCTTTTGTGCCTCTCTTGTTTGCATTTGAAGCTTTCCCGCCTCCAGAACCTGACCTCGGCCCTTTGTGACGCTGAGTGGCTCCGAGCAGCGCAGCAGGCCTGCCAGCTCCCCGACCTCAGTTTTGTGGACTTGTGCAGACAAAGCCGGTTCCACAGGAAGCTTCTCCATGGTGTTGCCCTAAGTGACCGTCTTGCAACCAGCCTGATTAATCATGGGCGCATGCCTGGAGAACTTCGAGAAATACTCGTCGGAGACCCCACAAAACTCCAGCAGGAGATTAAGTGGTAAGGCCTTCCTGAAAGCCCCCAGTAGAAGCATTACGTTGTTCTCTGAAAAAGGTACACATTTATGCCTCTCTTTATTTTGGCAGGTTTCGAGAAAATGTCCCACAGTTTCATTATCTCCAAGATATCCCTCGGTATTTGGCTTCTGTGAATTCTCTCGTGAATCACACAAAGACTGCAGCCCATTCCAAGAAGCAAGGTAATTTTTTCATGCGCTTCCTCCTTTAGAATGGTGGGTTTGCTTTAGACGTGGTTGGGAAAGCGTATCAGAGTGTTGCCAGCATTTCCGAAACTGTATGAGTGATGGAATTCTGGACAGGGCTCTGTGTACCAGCAGTTCCAGTTCTCCATGACAAAAACTACATCTCTCCACTGAAACGTTTAGGACCGGTCAAAATGGGTAGCCACATTAGTCTGTCTGGAGCAGGAGAAAAGAGCCGGAGTCCAGGTTTGACAAAAGTGGAAAACTGATGTTTAGTAAAGATTGGTTGAGAAGCAGATGTAATCCATTGCTGAGGGAAGGCAATTAGCTGAATCATCTGTGCGCTCTGAGAATTTATTTGTAGCATTTTGGAATAAAATATGAGGAAAAATCTAACTAGTGGAATGTATTTCAGGTGTTTTTTGTTTTGGTCCAAGGATATGTTTTATTAATATTGTGGTCTTTTTAATCTTAATTATACATTTGTATGTGAAACATTTTTAAATAAACACACCAAGAAAGGGGTCTACCGAACACCAATGACTTGGCAACAGTGATCCATGCAATGGTCACTTTGAGACTGGACTACTGTAATGCTCTCTACATGGGGCTGCCCTTGTTGCAAATTCGGAAGCTACAGCTGGTGCAAAATGCAGCAGCCAGGCTCTTCATAGGCCTCCCAATGCGGGAGCACATTCAGCCTGCGCTGAAGGCATTGCACTGGCTACCAATAGCATACCAACTTCACTTCAAGGTGCTGGTTCTTACCTTTAAAGCCCTTTATAGTCAGGGACCTACATACCTGAGGGACTGTCTTTCCCTACATGTTCCCCAGAGATCACGCTAACTACAACCGGGGCCAGGGCTTTCTCGGTGGCGGCTCCTCTCTGGTGGAATGAGCTCCTGGAAGAGATCAGGGCCCTGTGGGACCTTATGCAGTTCTGCAGGGCCTGCAAGACGGAGCTCTTCCACCAGGGTTTCAATTAGGAGCCGCCCCGGGGGAAGAACCCTGTTCCCTGCAGTCATCAAAACAGCTTGAGCCAGCCGCATAATGTTAGATCGGGGTCGACCATGAAGAAAGCACTGAAGTTTGAGCGCCATCTCAAATGGAATTTTAAGTCATTATTTTTATAATAGCACCTGGATCATCACCTGTTAGCACCTTTTAGTGTTGAAATTGCTTGTATGGTTTTTAGGACTGTTGATATTATTTATTGCTGTTTTATTCTTCTGTATGCCGCCCTGAGCCGGCCGTGGCTGGGGAGGCGGGGGGGGGGGGTATAAATAAAATAAATAAATAAATGTTCACCGGCTTCAAGTGCCTTCAGGTACCAGAGTACAAGAGAGGACAAAATGGGGAAAGGACCTCTGAATTCTCCCATGTTTAAATCTTCCACACGGTGCCACTCTTGAGGCATTTTCCTCAGCTTTTGCCAGGCCGGCTGCAGATATTCAGTGCGGGCAGTGTTTCTAGAGGACAGGATCAAACTGTAATATCTAATTTTTGTTTTGTGATGTTTTCAAGATACGATAATAGATCTGTTCAGAGACGTTGACCGCCTCAAGGAGGATCTCAGAAATGTGGTGGGAATGTCTGTGGAAGGCACAGAGGCTCTACTCGAAATGCCTCTTCCAGAAAACAGGACGGAGGTAAATGTGTTATGACGTCCCACCCTTCATTTACCTCTCACACCCGGGGCCTGGAGCCTAAGTGTGTGTGTGCACGCACCCCTAAGGATGTACATGAATAAAACATGGATTCTGATCACTTGACTGAAACAAGGCAGTGACATCTTTCTTACTGAGACATCCTCCTGAAATTGGTGTCTGTCCCATGTCCTGGGGGGTGGCTGCTCCTGGTGGGTGGGTGGGTGGCCCTGCAGTGAGAGAAGAAGAAGAGATTGGATTTATACCCCATGGCCCTTCACTACCCGAAGGAGTCTCAGAGCGGCTCACAGACTCCTTTCCCTCCCCCTCCCCACAACAGACACCCTGTGAGGTGGGTGGGGCGGAGAGAGCTCTTGACAGAAACAGCTCTTTTTCAAGAACAGCTCTTGTCAGAACTACGGCTTGCCCAAGGTCATCCAGCCAGGTGCGAGTGGAGGAGGAGTGGGGAGTCAAACCCAGTTCTCCCAGATTAGAGTCCGCCTGCACTTCACCACTACACCAAACCAGCTCTCACATCTGCATTCCGGGTGTGAAGCAGTGCAGTGACCACAGTGGCTCTGCCCTGTCCTTGCTTACTGACCTTTTCCTCCCAGGGTCTGGGAAGGCGCTGAGGGCACCGTTGGCTGCCTGCCCCGGGCTGCAGTGGGTGGGTGGGGGGTGACAGGAGGAGAAGATCCAGGCGGCACCCACAGTCTCCCCCTCCCCTCCAAGGGCAGTCTAGTCTGGTGAACAAGCGGGTCACGTCCTGGAGATCAGGGCAGGGCTTGGGCACGCCTTGTGTGCTCACCTCCCGTGTCAGCATTGTAGCTCATGATGCCTCTTATGCAGGGCTCATTCCGTAGGAAAAGCGGTGCGGGAGCTCATGTGCATAACTCATTAGCATATGCCACACCCCCTGACAAAGGGCAGGCATGCAAGCATGTCTGGGTCCCCTGCCTGATCTTCTCCAGGTGCCCCAAGGCTGCGGGGCACCTGGAGAAGATTGGGCAGGGAACCCAGGCATGTTTAGAATGCCTTTCCCTTCCCTTCCCTTCCCTTAACCCCCCCCCACTTCCCCGGGTTTCTCTGCAAAAGTGGAGAGGCTCAGGGGGGAAAAGGGGGCATGTCTGCCTGCCTCCCCCTCCCCAGCCAACCCGACGCCGCGGGCTGGCTGGGGGAGCAAAGGGGAGGCCTGCAAGCATGCCTGGGCTCCCTACTCCCGGGATCGTTATTCCCGGAATGCCGTTCCGGCTCATTCCCCCTCGAAATGACCCCTGCTCTTATGAAGGACGAAGGGCTGCCGTGGCAGTGCGACATTCGGCCCAGCGGGAGAAATTAGGTGGCTTCCACCTGCCCTCGCTCTCCCCTAACCTGCCTCTCTTCTTGGCCAATGCAGCTCTTCTTTGAGATGCTCCAGCTGGAGTCCTGTCCAAACGGTGGCGCTGATGCTAAACTGGGAATCGTAGCCGAGGATTTCTGCAACCTGCCGCTCACAGAAAGGGTCCACAAATCCTATGTCTTGGGGATCACACTTCTGCGATACTTGGATGTATACAACTTCATGTACAAGGTTTGTCTTGGACTTTATGCTGCATCTCTCTCTCCCACTCTCGTTCTCTGTTTTCTAGGCCGGTGTGCATCAATCACATGCAGGCATTTTGCTTTCTTTATCAGACTCTTTATATCCTGCTCCTCCTCCAGGACAGGATATTAGGCAGAGGCCCTGATTCTCCTCTCCTCCTCCGGATCTTCACCGCCAGACCGTGAGCTGGGGAGAGCTGAGGGGGAGTGCTCCCCCCCCCAGCCACCCAGAGAGCTTCCTGCCTGCGTGGGAATCGCACCTCTGCTTTCTGACCTCTCTGTCCCGCACGCTGACCCCCATGCCCTGCTGGCTCTTTCAAGGGCCCCGGTATCAAGGACCCCACCTTGGAAGCTCCGTTGGGAAGGGCCGGGGGCCCTGGGAGCAGCCAGGATAAGAACATAAGAACTTCAGAGAAGCAGTACAAAGCTCCAGACCCTGCTGGGAAGCAGTACAAAGCTCCAGTTGTGGCCGGTGTCCTCATAAGAACATCAGAGAAGCCCATGTTGGATCCGGCCAGTGGCCCATCCAGTCCCACACTCTGTCACACAGTGGCCAGAAATACCAGGTCCCATCAGGAGGTCCACCAGTGGGGCCAGGACACCAGAAGCCCTCCCACTGTAGCCCCCCCCCCCCAAGCACCAAGTATACAGAGCATCACTTGCCCCAGGCCGAGAGTTCCTACCTATACCTTCTGGCTAATAACCATTGATGGACCTCTTCTCTTAACATCAGAACATAAGAGAAGCCAGTGTTGGATCAGGCTAGTGGCCAATCCAGTCCAACACTCTGTCACACAGTGGCCAAAAATAGCAGGTGCCATCAGGAGGTCCAGCAGTGGGGCCAGGACACCAGAAGCCCCTCCCACTGTTGCCCCCTCCCCCAAGAACCAAGTATACAGAGCATCCCTTGCCCCAGACCGAGAGTTCCTACCTATACCTTCTGGCCAATAGCCATTGATGGACCTCTGCTCTATATAAGAACATAAGAGAAGCCAGTGTTGGATCAGGCCAGTGGCCCATCTAGTCCAACACTCTGTGTCACACAGTGGCCAGAAATACCAGGGGCCCTCAGGAGTTCCACCAGTGGGGCCAGGACACCAGAAGCCTTCCACTGTTGCCCCCCCACCCCAGGCACCAAGAAGACAGAGCATCCCTTGCCCCAGACTGAGAGTCCCTATCCATCCCTTGTGGCTAAGAGGCACTGATGGACCTCTGCTCCGTATGTTTATCCAGTTCCCTCTTGAAGCCGTCTCTGCTTGTAGCCGCCGCCACCTCCTGTGGCAGTGAGTTCCACGTGTTCATCACTCTTTGTCTGCCCTGGAGGGGACTGGAGCTGCCAGGTTTCCTGAAAACAGGGGGCGGGGGTGGGGGAAGGGCTGGGAAATAAGGAGGTTGCTGGCAGGTGATGAGGTGGGGTGGGGCTTCTTGGCGACAGGTGAGGGCACCAGGTAGGTCAGGGGAAGAGGCTGGCTGGGCCTGGGACTTCTTCAGGGATGGAGCCTTGTGGATATGGGGTAGGATGAAGGGCACGGAAGGTGCTCGTAAGTTGCCGAGGCCCTTGCTCTGTCCTAGGGTTCCCAGGTCTGGGTTGGAAAATACCTGGAGACTTTGGGGGTGGAGCCAGGAGAGGGCGGAGTTTGGGGAGGGGCCTCGGCCTGGTCCAATGCCACAGAGCCCCCCCCCTTCGAAGCAGCCATTTTCTCCAGGGGAGCTGATCTCTGGCAGGTGGGGATCAGCTGTAACAGCAGGAGATCTCCAGGCCCCACCTGGAGGCTGGCAACCCTGCTTTGTCCTGAGAAGGAAGACACCCCCGAGACCTGGAGTCCCCACCGCCTCGCCCTGCGGAGCTTCCTCAGGACCGTGAAGCCGCTTGGGGACTGACCCCACCGGCAGGCGTTCCGCCGTGTCGCCTGGTGGGCCCGTTGGCCGGGGCGGGCAAGGACTCGAGCAGCAGTCGGCCGAAGAAGGCAGGAGGCCCCTTCAGCCCTGAGGAGAGGCCGTGGCTCTCCTGCCTTGCCTCTCTTTGGCCTTGGAGGCCTTTGAAAGGGTTCCTGTGTCAGCCACAGCCAAGTCCCCGTCAAGAGACAGCAACTGCCTCCGTGGGGGAGCTGCCGTGGCCTGAGGCGTGTGGATGGGGGCTGGCTCCAGGGCCCCGGGCAAAGCAGGTTTCCTGCAGGGGGCACCATGGGTCGGAAAGGGTTCCCCAGGGGCTCTACTCGCGTACCCGCCAGAGCCCCTGGGGAAGGTGACCCCCTCTCCTCAGATGGGAGGGAACGTGCGGGCACAAAGGAACCGCAGATCTCTCTCTCTCTCTCTCTCTCTCTCTCTCTCTCTCTCTCTCTCTCTCTCTGTGGGTCTCACGTGTGGGCTGTGGTTCTGCTGCCCCGCTGGAGTGCCTGGCGTCTGCTGGATTCTCCTGCAGTTCCTTCCTTCCCCCTCGCCCACCCTGAGGCCTTGTTTCTCGAGGCCTCGCCTTGGACAAGCGTGTTGGGTCAACTGTTGGGTCAACTGTCGCTGCCTCTCCTCTCTTCCAGATGCTTTTCCCCAAGGAAGTGCAGGCCTCTCTGGACAAGGTGTCTGGCCTCCTCCACGAGCTGGACCACTTCAAGAGCCGGGTGGAATCGGACGTGCGCCCGCTCTTGGACGCCATCCATTCCCTTAAGAAGATGCGTCAGTCAAGAAACGCCCCCCTTTCCAAGGTTTGTTCTCTCCGCCAGCAAGCGGCAAGCAGGACCTATTCCCCCACCCTACCCCGTTATGTGAAAAATGAGTTCTCTCATCGAGCCTCCGTTTAAAATACCAAATACACTCAAAGGCCCCAACACCGTGGGTAGCGTTTGTCCAGAGCAGACAGGAGCAGATAGTAGGAAGTTTCCCACACAGGAGGTCTGAAAACACAAGACAGCCAAGCGGGAATAGTGGGTAGATCCAGGTGGTCAGCCGTGTTGGTCTGAAGCAGTAAAACAAAATTTAGAGTTAGCTAAATTAACCAAGGGCTGCAGTGGCTCAGTGGTTAAGACGCTGAGCTGCAGACCAGAAGGTCGGTAGTTTGGCAGTTTGAGACGCGAGTGCCGCATGACGGAGTGAGCTCCCGTTGTCTGGCCCCAGCTCCTGCCAACCGAGCAGTTCGAAAGCAAGAAATTGCAAGTAGATAAACAGGTACCGCTTCGGTGAGAAGGTCACAGAGTTCCATGTGCCTCAGCATCTAGTCATGCCGGCCACATGACCACGGAGAAGTCTTCGGACAGCACTGGCTCTTTGGCTTAGAAACTGAGATAAACACCGCATCCCTAGAGCAGGGCCGGCTCGAGGTGTTTCTGCGCCCTGGGTGATCACCTAGTTCGCCTAGCGGGCGAGCCAGCCCTGTCCTAGAGTCAGATTCTACTGGCTTTCAAGCAAGGGAAACCTTTTCCTTTTCCTAAATTAACTACATTAGCTAACTTAGCTAAATTAGCTGCATTTAGCAGTGAAATGGGCAGTGATACCCTCTGCCGAATGAAACCCTTTGCTTGTGGAACTCCGTCTGCAAAGAAATAAACTGGGGGTGTCGGATGGACAAAGCAGTGGGGGGAGGGGCTGGCTGGCTCACAAAACAGACTGTTGGAGAAGAACAACTTTCCTCTACTTAAAACATTTACTATTTCTACCTTGTGGCACTCAAGGCAGCTTGCGATATAGATAAGATGACAGTCATAAAACACGTCAAAGATGCCAGTTTAAAATCTCATTTAGGACTGTCAATAAATAAAAAGTAAATTAGTCAAATGCACTCCTAAATGAAACCGCCTTCCGGTGCCTCCTGAAGATCCAAAGGGGGGGGGGGGCAGGCGCACCTCCCCGGGGAGGTTGTTCCATAGTTGTGGGTCTGCCACTGAATAGGTGGATTCTGTGGGCGAAATAGGAATGTGCGTCCTTGCATCTATTGGACAATAAATAAGTATCCGCTGCTCAAGATCTATGCATTATAGGGCTTTTATGGGAGGAAAGGAAAGAAGTATCTGAAGGAGCGAGCAGTGCCTCACGAAAGCTCCTCGCCTGCCACAAATTTTGTTAGGTCTTTAAGGTGCTGATTGGACTCTGGCTCTTTTCTGCTGCATCAAAGATTTTGGATACTAGAATAAGAATAAACCTGAATTAATTCTGAGCATTTGGAAGGTCTTTTTCCAATATTGTAAACCAATCTGCTCTCTGTTCGAGCACCATTCTGGCTTCCAGTGTAATGTGGTGCCATCGAAATGTTATGTCATATATAAACTGGGAATGCTGCCGTTAACTTGCTTGCCAAAAACGTCTCTTTGATATGCTCTTTATTTTGTCCATATGCCTTTGGTTTGCTTCTCCAGGCACTGTTCAAGGCTAGCAACCTCACAATGGATGCAGGGACGTTCAAGACCATTTCCAAATCTCTCTGCAACCAGGAAATCACTCCTCTCTTCTTTGAATCCCTGCTTCCTGATTTTGAAGAGCAGAATGTTCACCATTCGTCCACACAAGATGAGGGGGTGAAACATATTATGAATAAATATGGCATTCCACAGGATTCCAGTGAGTGGATGAGTTTGAAGCCCCTTGCAAAATATAGTCACACTCTAGCAGAACACTCTGTCTGGGGCAGTGATGCTCTGTGTTCTTGGTACTTGGGGGGCAACAGGGGGAGGGCTTCTGGAGTTCTGGTCCCGCTGGTGGACCTCCTGATGGCCCCTGGGTTTTGGCCACTGTGTGACACAGAGTGTTGGACTGGATGGGCCATTGGCCTGATCCAACATGGCTTCTCTTATGTTCCTATGCCTGGGGCAGTGAAGCTCTGTCTTCTTGGTGCTTGGGGGGCAACAGTGGGAGGGCTTCTGGAGTTCTGGTCCCGCTGGTGGACCTCCTGATGGCACTTTGGTTTTGGCCACTGTGTGACACAGAGTGTTGGGCTGGAAGGGCCATTGGCCTGATCCAACATTGGCTTCTCTTATGTTCTGAACAGTCCAGCAGCCATGAGCCATGACAAGCCCCTGATGAAATCTGTGCACCTTAAATTAGCCACAACTAAATCCCATTGTTATTGTTATTGTTGTTGTTGTTCCAGTGGGACTTAGTCTTGGACTCAGGGATGTATAAAACTGGTCCCTTTTGTTCTGAATCTTTCCACTGCGCCTTGCCAATTCTCCCAGCTGGACAAATTGCTACACATTACAGTGGGAACGGGCGTGTGTGTGTTGATTACTTGTGTGAGTGAAAGAAAGGCTTCCTAGTGATTCTGCAAAAGTTTATGACCAGTTGACAGTATCTGTTTCCTTTTTATGAATCTGTTTTACTCGTGTTAATCTCCCCCCCCCCTCTCTCTCTGCAGCCCCCTTCTGCCTGTCATTCTATTTGGACCTGGTGAGGACACCGACTGGGGCGTTAATTTGGTCTTTCCTGAAGCCCATGCTGCTTGGGAAGATTTTGTTTACGCCAGACACCCCTGAAACGCGAGCCATCATGGGAAAGGTAATCCCACACTCATCAGTGGGAGCGGTAGCTCTCATAGATTAGGATGTGCCGGGTACTGGCAGCAGATGCCAATTAGAAGAGTTATTTTCCTGCCGTGTTGTGGAAGCCCCAGGATCCCCAGTGTCAATTTGCTCTCTAAAGATGTGACATGGCTGGGGAGAAACTTTACAGAAACAGCCGTGCATGCTAGAAATTATTGACTGAAACCAGAATAGTCTCAAGCACTCCCATGCCTGTACCAATGTTGTGGTGGTGACAGCCATAGTTTTGGAGGCAACGTCTACTTGTTTTTGTGACTTTGGTGCTGCTGGAAGACCTCGGATGTAGCGTTGATACATTTGTGCAGAAGTCATCGATGCATGCAATCAGATGACTAAGAATGAAATTTTGTATTGATAGTTTTGCCCCTTAAATTATCGTAATTGGGTGGAAGTGAATTTTTCACAGACCATTCAATTTATTTATTTTTAATCCTTTAAGTCTAATTCAACTTTGAAGCTGATGGCTGACCTGGCACATAAATCCCAGGAGTGGCTGGAAAACTCACCCCTGATCATGAATTCACTGACCACATTGAAGCAGACCATCCCAGTACTGAAGGTATGAAATGTTCACTCTCCCTCTTGTTGTGTCTTGTGTGCATGTCTCAGTTGGCGATAGCTTACTTGCAAGCAGGGGTCATTTCGTAGAAAAAGAGGCACAGGGGCTCATTAACATAGCTCATTTGCATATGCCACACCCCCTGACATCACCGGAAGTGTGTCAGAAGGCAACACCCACCGCTCAGGCTCCACTGGACTGTTTTGGATTGCTAGCTATTGTGGGGGGGGTAGAACGTGCAGATCTGTCCTCGCAGAGGAGGGAGAGCTTGTACCTGAATAAAGCTTGGTCTTAAAGGTGCCACTGGACTGTTTTGGACCAGGGGGCTGCGAGGAGCCCTCTGCAACTTACCTGGCTGCTTCTTGCTCTGACTGGGCTGCTGGGAGCAGGGGGCGGGGCTTGTTGCATGTGCCCGCCCCCTGGGCTCTTTACTGCCGGAGCTCCTCTCCTGTGCGCTCCTGCAGGAAAAGTCCTCTGCTTGCAAGTCTGATTAATCATTCTGTTAAACATCCTATAGAGCAGGGTTCTAGGTATACTGAGCTTGTTTGGGAACTTAGCTAGGATAGAGAATCCACTCCCTGCATTGGAATTACTTTAAATGCAGGTGGAGGTGGGGAATAGTTCCCTGGTGACCTGGAGAATGGAGTTTTGATCTTCTATCCAGGTGTGCAGAACTTAGACATAGCAGCATCCTGCATCAGTTGCAGAATGGGTTAGGCTTGCTACTAAGCATCTCATTACAAGTGAATGGTGGCCAAAAAGAGAAAGGCGGCATCGAAACTGTTTGGCTCGAGACGTCTTGTACTTTCCCCTGGTCTTCCTTGTTTGAAAACTGAACTTGGTACCCCAGATCTCAGAGGACCGGGATTTATATGTGAATCCACATTAATTTCTCAACACAGTGTTGGGAAGTGAGACACCCCACCAGCACTTTAAGAACTGCCAGTGAGAAAAGTGGCGGGCTAGAAACAAACGTACCCCAACTCTGGTTCTGAAATCTGGCGAGATGCATGTGATTTTCATTGTTAAAGCAAATTTATCTTGCCCTTTGGCAGAACACATTGCAGAACCCCTTTGTGCAAGTTTTCATCAAACTCATGGTGAAGCTGGATGCCATTGAACTCCTGAACCAAATTAACCAGCTGGGTAAGTCACTGGACACGTCATCTCTTTGATAAACGATTGATGCGACTGCGAGTATGAGCATATCGATGAGGACAAGGAGAGGAAGACCTGAGAGCATCGGCTTTGGGTTGGTTCTGGTCAAGGTGGCGAAAGGGCCGACCATTCCTTCAGAAGAGGGGAGGGGCTGTGAATGGCTCTTTCGTGACTGGGAGAGACATTTTCATCCACAGATCCCCAAATCCTCCAGCATCTGTTCTGATAGAATTATTTTCAAGTGTCTGCCATGCCAGCGTGGGGTAGTGGTTAGAGTGTCAGGCTGGGATCAGAGAGAAGCCGGTTCGAACCCCCACTCTGCCATGGAAGCTTGCTGGGTGACCTTGGGCTTGTCAGAGACTCTCAGGCTAACCAACCTCACAGGGTTGTTGTGGGGATAAAATGGAAGAGAAGATAATTATGTAACCCACCTTGGGTCCTCATTGGGGAGAAAAATGGGATTCCTTCCTTCCTTCCTTCCTTCCTTCCTTCCTTCCTTCCTTCCTTCCTTCCTTCCTTCCTTCCTTCCTTCCTTCCTTCCTTCCTTCCTTCCTATTTATGTTCTGCCTTCCCTGCAAGTGGGCTCAGGGCATATTACAACAGCGATTCGAAATAACCATTAAAACAATGCAGGAAATAAATGAGTAAAACAGTTTAAGGCAAGGAGTATGAGTTGAGAGCAGATGGCCCTGTGATGTACAAACGCAGTGTTCTCAAAACCGGAGCAGCTGGGCCATAAACCAGGCGATAAGATCTTCTCAGATGGGCCAGCCGGCTTCGGCAAGGGAGGCCAAAACGTGGAAGAAATGAAGTAAGTAAATAAATATAGACTTGCGGAACAGTTTCATTCCAGAAGCATTTGACGGAGGCGTAAGCCGTTTGGGCAGATTTGGCTCCACCCTTCCCTTTGTGGTCTAGCTGTGCACGTTTTTTTCACTTGTTGCTGGACGCTGCTGATGATCTGGCGACCTTGGAGCTCTTGCGGCTTCGTCTCAGGAAATAAGGCAGGATATAAGTATTTCCTACAAGTCAATTAAAAACAACAACAAAACTTTACTTCACCAAGTGGAATCCTCGTTCCTGGGCAAAAGAAAAGAAAGAAGAAGAAGAACCAAAACACCCCACATCTTGGTCTCCCCCCCCCCCCCCAGGTCATGATACAATCTGTGAATGAGTCAGCTCTGTAGCTCAAGCTCTGTCCTCAGCCGGCTTTGCATTTCTGAGTCTGTTCATCAGTTTCCAGTCGTCCCCCGTGCTGCTTTGGAGGTGAAGAGGGCAAAGGCAGTGCCAGTCCTCATCGGTCCTCCCAGGATGCAGCGGCTAGGGAAGGCCAAGGAGGGGGAAGTCCTGCCTTCCCAAGTGACTCCTGCAGCCCCGTTTTGTGTGCATGAAACGCTCTGGACTTCTTTTGAGGCTCTCTGGGAGACCCCCCCTTCAACAACTACCGTGGAGCTTAATAATGGAAGCTGGAGCATCTGTGTCAGTAATAAAGCGGTCCCAATCCGGCAATGAGCGTGGCCTGAACCTCATGAAGTATGACTGGAGTGTTCTCTGGCCATTTCTCTTGCCGTGTGTGTGTGTGCGCGTGTGCGCACTGGAGAGAGTAATCATCACGGTGATCTCAAGTGTGTAGTTGCCAGGAAAGAGAAAAGTGATCTTTGTACATAATAGCCACTCAGAAAGATATTTCTCTGTGACAAAACTTGTATACCAGTGTGGATAATGAACAAACAGAACTGATCTCAGGACTCTTCGTTCACTCACTAGAGTGACGATGTTACATGAGCTCCCACATTATTTATTTATTTGGATTTATATCCTGCCCTCCCCGCAGGCTCAGGGCGGCTAACAGAGGCATAAGGCCAGGTAATAACAATAAAACAATAAAATACAGACTAAACTTACAAAATGAACAATTAAATAATTAACCAGAGTTCTTAAAACATTTTCCGGTGCTCCTCTACTCACTTCCAGATTTTTAAAAGTCAAGATGGTGTTCTCAATAATATAGTTGCATAACAGTGCCCCACTGTTGTCCCTAGGCACGTCCCACTCCCTCCAATGGTACCCGCACCAGCGATGACAGTATGCGGAAATTATAGGGCGTTGATGGAACAGTGGTGACGGCGGCTCCTATTCAAAAGCCTGGCGGAAGAGCTCCGTCTTACAGGCCCTGCGGAACTGTACAAGGTCCCGCAGGGCCCGGATCTCCTCTGGGAGCTCATTCCATCAGATAGGAGCCGCCACCGAAAATGCCCTAGCCCTGGTCATCGCAAATTTGATGGTCTTGGGGCCTGGAACATCCAGGATATTTTGATTTGTCAGCCACAAAGATTTTCAGAGACTACAAATGGGCTTCACGGACCGCTTTAACCTGCAGCCCAGTTTTACGTGTCCCCATTGTGTTTCTCGCCCAAGTAGCTCCCTTGCATGAGGCGGAAAGAGGCGGATGAAGCTCGGACCGGAAGGGCCTCTCAAGCCAATGTGGTCAAGAGACAGAATCGGAACCTTTGCTCCAGTTTGTCTTGGGAGAGCAGGGCAGATAAGAGCTCCTGGCCTGTGTAAATAGTGGGGGGGGGCACACACTTAAACCCGAGGTATGCAAGTTCCAGGTTGCGAGGGGCTTTATTTGTTTGTTTATTTCTTCACATTTATCGCCTGCCCTTCTCAGAAGTGGGCTCAGGGCAGGTAACAACATCATTTATACAAAAATTGTGTTAATAAAGTAACATTAAAATTTAAAACATCTTCATAAATATTAAAATGGTGGTCACAGCTCATAGCAAAAAAAAAAGATATTCCGTGGTTGTGGGAGGTTTCTGGCTATAGCCAGTACTTGTTAACAGAGTGATCGATACCTCAGGGAGGCCATATGTGGACGCCCGCTGCCTCAGCCGAAGGCCTGGCAGAAGAGCTCCGTCTTGCAGGCCCTGCGGAATCGAAGTAGTTCTCACAGGGGGGCCCTGATCTCAATGGGGAGCAGGTTCCACCAGGCGGGGGCCAGGGCGGAAGAAGCCCTTGTCCTGGTTGAGGCAAGTCGGGTGTCTTTGGGGCCAGGAACAACCAGGAGGTGTTGATCCATAGGGCGTAGTGCTCTTCGGGGCATATACAGGAACAGGCGGTCCTTCAGATACGTTGATCCCAGGCCGTGTAAGGCTTTAAAGGTTACTATCAACACCTTGAAGCGGATCTGGAACCCTACTAGTAACCAATGCAATTGGCGGCGGACCTGCCAAACATGAGCCCGCATAGGCACTGCTGTTAGCAGGCTGCATTTTGCACCAGCTGTAATGTCCAGGTCAACCTCAAGGGTAGGCCTGCGTAGAATTAATTACAGTAGTCCAAGCTGGCCCCTTGCCCCTTTAGAGGTCCAAACTGGCCCCTTGCCTTGAACAGGCAGGCAGCCAGTGCAGAGAGTCTGGGGGGAGGGGAGGGTTATTCCTACACATCAGTGCACCTCAGCCTCATGGACTGAGCCATCCCATTTTGAGCCATGAACAGGGGCAAGACGAAGGGCCCCGGGGGGGCGGCTCCCGGGCCCCTCCTTGTGTTTCACTGGCCGCCACTCCCCCACCCCCACCACCCCGCGCCCCACTGCTCTCCCACTCCCTCGTCCCTCAAGTGACAGGAGGTGGGAAATGGGGTGAGTAGGAGGAGTGCCTGGGAGGAGGAGGAGACTGGGGGCCAGACTTGACAGGACGGCATCCGTGGGTCTGACCACCCACCATCGAAGACGTTTAAAGACGACACAGGGGCCCTGGTCTGGGTCAGGCCCACCACACAAGACCCGGCTGAGGTGTTCCTGTCCCCTCCCTCTGCACCTCCCCAAGGGCTGAGACCGCCCCCCCCTGCACGAGCTCCTCAGTCCACCACGCTATGGGCCCCACCAGGGTCTGGCCCTCTTGCTGCTTTTAAATCTCTTTAAAATGGTGGCCAGCAACATGGACACTGTCATGCCTTGTTTGGCCCGAAAGCAGGAACCAAGTTGAGATTGCAGCATTGAGAAATTTGAAATTGTCCATATTTAGAACGAGGCTGCTGAGGCTTCTGGAGAGCCAGTCTGGTGTAGTGGTTGAGTGCACGGACTCTAATCTGGGAGAACCGGGATTGAGTCCCCACTCCTCCTCCACTTGCACCTGGCTGGATGTCCTTGGGCAAGCCGTAGTTCTGGTAAGAGCTGTTCTTGAAAAAGAGCCTGTATAGGCTTCTGCCCCTCAAGCCTGTCCAGGAATGAGGGGGAAGCCTATACTTTTTAATACCTTAAACAACAACCCAGAAAGGTATGCTATCCTCTCTGGATTTCAGAGCAATAAACCACCAGAATCTCTCAGTATTCTATAATCCCCTCCAGCTCAGAGCAGAGATTCAGAGCTCTCAGCTGGCATCTGGGACTTAACACATTAGCACCTCCTTCCCAGAGATGCAAACTTTTACCTAGGTAGCATATGTGGTCAGCATTCCGGCTGCAAGATTTAGCCTTGGAATCCAGTTTCAACATCAAGCCAAGTTAGAAACCAGAATAAGTTTATTCAGTACAGAACTTAGCATAGACCAGAAGGATTTCAAAACAAGAAAGGCTAGGGAACTTTGCCTTAACTAAACAGTAATTCATATTTACCAATTCAGGATAGCATCAGTCCAAAAAATCCAGTTAGACACCAAGGGATTTGTAAGAGCAGGAATCCCATCTTTGCAAGCATCTGCTCAGCTGACAGAGCAGTTCTTTGTTCCACCTGGGACAGCATTTCCAGGTGCAATTCAACCAAGTAGAGAGAGTGCAGGAACAGAGAGTTCTCTTCCAAGGGACCAGACAATTAAACCCCAATCTAATCATGACTAGCCATGGCCATGCAGCCAATCACGAGTAGCAGGGTGTGTGGCCAATGTTTTGGTTGTCATGGGTACAACTGGGGATAGGCTAGGAGTTTGGGAAACCACGCCTGCAGTCACATGGCCCCCAACTCCAGGTAGTCCATGGGCTACGTGACCTCTGGCATGTTTGGCAGAGGCCATCTGGTCTCTCCCAGCATGGAAGTGTGAAGAATGTGGGTTTATGGTATGGCAATTGGGCCATGGGGCCCACCATTTGGCTTGTAACAGGAAACAAGGCACAGCGTTATCAAAGACAGAACAGGAGAAGGCAGAAGGCTTTTAGAAATCAATATTTCTATACAGAGCCATTTCTGTCAGAGCTCTCTCAGCCCCGCCTACCTCACAGGGTGTCTGTTGTGGGAAGGGGAAGGGAAAGGAGATCTGTAAGCCACTCTGAGACTCCTTTGGGTAGTGAAGGGCGGGGGATATAAATCCAATCTCCTCCTCCTCCTCCTCCTCTTCTTCTTCTTCCTGTGCTTGCCTCTTTACATTCACATCTCCTCCTCCTCCTCCTCCTCCTCTCCTCCTCCTCCTCCTCCTCTTCTTCTTTCCCAGAATCCCTCTGAACTCAGTCATATTGATTTCCAGGATTTCTTGTGGCTTCCAGAGGAGGGTAACGAAGGGGTTATAGCACCATAAGATGATATACGTTTGGAACTGCAAAGTAACGCTGACATCATAAATCAACTCGACACCTTATCAAGACTCAGCGTCAATGTTTCCTCCTGCGTTCTCTTTGATCGCATCAAACCGGTGAGGTCTGAAGAGGAGCTTGAGACGCTTGCGAAACAACTGTTTCTGAAGAATGAGCTTTTTGCCAGTGAGTAATGTCACCTGAATTTTAATTCCATTTGCTGAAATGAAATAGTTTCCTACCAGAAACAAAATCAGGTGTTTGAATAAGGATTTCTTTTACTGTAACTCTTTTGCGATGCCCTGCTGAGTTACACCTTTCCTAATCCTTTGAAGTCCACAGACTAAAAAGGACGTAGCCTCATTTAGGATTCCCCAGGGGAGGAGCCATGTTAGTCCGTAGCAGCAAGATCAAACAGGAGTCCAGTGGCCTCTTACAGTCTAACAGTGATACATTTTAAAGACAGTAACATTTAAATCTATAGATGTTAAGATTCATAGATTCAAAGATTTGGAAGGGGCCATAGAGGCCATCCAGTCCAACCCCCTGCTTAGTGCAGGGTCATCATTCAATTCAGTTAGTCTTTAAGTTGCCACGGGACTCGTGTTTTCTTCTGCTGATCTCTTGTGTCCATGAAGTCCATCAGGGGTCCCCGGCCCTTCTGAGCCCGGGTGCCCCCTACTCTGCCTCCTCCTGGAAAAATGGTCCTGCTATCAATTTTTTCCCTTGGTGATATTGAGGTTCTTTGGCTCCACGAGAGGAGAAATGTCTTTGGATGCCATTAATATCAAGACAGAGGTATCGAGCTATTTTGTAAGATTTCAGGAGAAGAGGGACGCATAGACTGCAGCCCTGATAACGCTTTTATGGTATGTGCCCTGTTGAATAAAATGGGACTTGCTTCTGAGTAGTCTGGCAAGGCAAGAAAAAGCACTTTGCACGTTCTCAGTGGCTGGGAACCTTCCACCCACTTTCTGCTACTTACCAGATGTGCACAAGTCGTTAAGACTGGGGATATCCCTTTTCCCTTTCTTAGCAGCAGTCCAAGCCTCCTTAAGGCAGCCAGCGCCGGTCTATGAGAATGATGGCAATAAAGACTGGGCTTCTTTTGCTATGCATCTTTAACATCTCAGACACAATTATTGGTTCCTCTCGACATGATATTTGTGCGAGAAGTCTGCAGTGGGCTTGTGCTTCCGCCACCTTTGGTCTGTGCTCTATCCCAGTATAAATGGGTGAAAGGCAAAATGCCTGTCTTCTTTCTCTTTTACAAGGCATCATTTTCAGGTTGCCCTCAGACAACAAAGAGAGGGATGGAGCAGACCATAGGAGTCTTTCCCTTCCACCCTTGGTCAATTACACCATTCGGATGAGCAGTAAGATTTCCCAAACGACAAAAAGGATCCGAGAGAAAATCTGGACGGTGGGTCCGCATAACTCGGCCTCCCAGAGCCAGATCTACAGCCGGGCCTTCGTCTACATCCAGGACAGCCTCGAAAGAGCCATCATCGAACTGCAGACGGGGAAGCAGCTGGAAGACATCGCGGTGCAAGTTCAGGGGACGCCATACCCCTGCTACAGCAAAGACATGTAAGTGCCCGTCTCAGTTACAGTCAGCAGGAGGAGTAACGTTTTGGAGGCAAGAAGAAAGGCCTGCCAGTCCCCCCCGGGTTGTGAGGGGATCCTCTGATCCATGTGAAAGGCGGCTGAGCAAAGGGCAGTACACATTAGGAGGACTGTCTCCAAAGGATGACGTTCTTGTCTAAGGGTTAACAAAATGGGCTTGTTCTCTAGCATGCCTTGTTTTCTTACTGCACAGGTGGATCTTTGCTAAAAATGGGGGTATTGTCGTAGGCTTTCATGGCCGGAGTTCATTACTTGCTGTAGATTTTCCGGGTTGTGAAACTGTGGTCTTGGCTTTGTAGAACCGTTAGGCCTCACAACCCGGTAAATCTACAGCGACTAATGGGGTATTGTTTTATGGTGTACAGTAAGGGTTAGGGTTAGGGTTAGTTATACGTCTCATTGTGTAAAAACATATCCATATGTTTTATGCGCTTATAATCCTGCTTTCCAAACTAGCCCAAAATTGAGCAAATACGTTCTGCTCCGAAATCGGGTGAAGGTGAATATGCCACCGTAACCGATCCTCTGTTCTTAACAAGCAGGTCTTTACTCTGACTGGTGTCCCCTCCATGTCTCTCTCGCCAGCAGATGAAGACTCCTCCGTTTCATCTGGCCCACCCCCAGGAACGGTTATTTATTGCCCCTTAGCGGAATTTTATGGTTTTAATGGTACTTCTAATGGTGTAAACGTTTTGGCATTCTTACATTCGCCGCCTCGAGGACCCCGATAGGGTAAAACGGCAGCATAAAAATGTTTTAAAGAAACAAAAACGCCACCCAAGCCCCTTTCACAGCTCCCTTGGCAGAGGAAAGAGCTCTCCTGCGTGAGGGTTCAGGTTGGGGGGGGCTGTGATGTCCCACGGAGGAGCTTTTGGTAAGGCGAGGGTGACGCCGACCCTAGGACCGCATCGCGGGAAGACAGAGCTGCACGTTGACAGCCAGCATGTCCGTCAGCTGCTCAGTCCCTCACTCAAGAAAAGCCGTGGAGGGAGGGGCTTCGAATCCCCACCCCCCCCAAGGGAGAATACAGGAATAAGCTCACCTTTGGGCCAGCAAAAGGAGGAGGCGGGACCAATGCTCCCTCTAAGCTGTAGAGTCCTGTGAGCAAAAAGTCTACTTTGTGAGCTACCGACATTAAAGTTGGGAGCGAGCGATTTGGCTACTGCATCAGTTGGTTTGCTCTGGAGCCCCATCCTTCCTGAGACAGGACAAAGATGTGTGAGCCGGAGGCTAAAAAATTGGGAGCTAGCTCACACTAACTCAGCTTAGAGGGAACACTGGGCAGGACTAGAGCCTACCTCCCCCCCTCTCTCTCTCTCTCTCTCTCTCTCTCTCTCTCTCTCTCTCTCTCTCTCTCTCCCCTCTAGCCACGTGTCCGAGGGGGCACACCAAAGACAGCCTCCTTGGATCTCTGGCCCTGGTAGTGGAAGTGACCACCTTGATTTTGTTTCGCATCTAGTTGGCAGCAGACTGCTGGCTAAGCTCCCCAGGAGTCCTTGGAAGGGGCTCCGGTTTGTTCCAGCAACGGACCTCTTTGAAGAGCTCCGATATTGTACTTTCCTGTCTGCATAGCTTGCCAGCAGAGCAGTAGGCGCACGGCCAAGTGCAGAGGATGGCGCCTGTTGCTCTGCATTGAGCTGAGCTGGGGAAACGTCTCTGTGTGAGTCTGCGTACAGGCAGGGAAACGGATGGTCCAGCATGGGGACTAGAGGACCCGCAGGGCTGTGCCTCAGTCGGTCTTAGGGCAAGACGTCTCCAGTTTCTAAAATTGTACCCGTAATTTTAATTGCATGCCACCATTCAGGGAAAACCTGTATGTCCAGCCTTGCTTTGAGAATGGTGTTTGTTGTCTCTGCCTCATTGAACAGGATTCTCCCGTAACTGTATCCTGGCCTTGCCCTTTGCAGGTTCCTCACGAGCGTCACCTACTCTCTCCCGTTCACCCTGATGGCCGCCTGGGTGCTCTTCATTGCCGCTTTTGTGAAGAAGCTGGTTCAAGAGAAGGACCTGAGGCTCTATGAGGTACTCTGACACGGGGTGTATCCGCCGTGCCCCGGAGCCCTCCCGGGTGACTTGCACTGCAGAGCCGGGTGGCCGGGGGGGGGGGGAGACCCTGGCCCCCAGGGAGTTAAAAGCCTGGGCTGTGCATTACACTCGCGCTCGCCCCCCCCCCCCCGCAGACTTTGTGCTCTTTCCCAGGCAGCCCTGGCAGGCAGAGCAGCAGGGAGTGGCCCCTGGAGGAGGCTCTGCAAAGGGAGGGGCTCCAGGGAGAACAGGAGGCCTCAAGAGGGAATGGAGGACGCCAGTCTGGTGTCCTGGTGAAGTGCAGGCGGACTCTCATCTGGGAGAACTAGGTTCAATTCCCCACTCCTCCTCCACTCGCACCTGGCTGGGTGACCTTGGGCAAGCCACAGTTCTGTCAGAGCTGTTCCCTCAAGGGCAGTTCTGGCAGGAGCTCTCTCAGCCCCGCCTGCCTCACAGGCAGTGTTCCCTCTAAGCTGAGTGAGTGTGAGCTGGCTCACAGTTTTTTAGCCCCCGGCTCACACAATTTTGTCTTGGCTCAGGAAGGATGGGGCTCCAGGGGAGATTAATTTATGCAGCAGCCAAATAGCTCACTCCCAACTTTAATGCCAGTATAGCTCACAAAGTAGAATTTTTGCTCACAGGACTCCTCAGCTTAGAGGGAGCGTTGCCCACAGGGGGTGCCTGTTGTGGGGGGAGGGGGAGGGAGAGGAGTTTGTGAGCCGCTCTGATGAGACGCTGCGTGAGTGGAGGGCCCCATAGGGCACACATCCAGTCTCCTCCTCCTCCTCCTTGGGGTGCCGGCTGCCCTTCCTTCCTCGGAGGGGGGGAGGCTGATGCTCCAGAGGGGCAGCCCCCCCCGAGGGTGTAGAGGGTGTGGCTGAGCTCCAGTTTTGTCCTTTGTCCATCCCCAGGTTCACCTCTCTCTCTTTCTGAATACTTAGCAGCCAGATTCGAGTCCGGCCGCACCTGAGAGACCACCAAGAATTTGGGGGTATAAACCTTTGAGACTCAGGTGCTCCCTTGGCAGCAGCCCCGAGCCTCTCAAAGCTGATCCCCCCGAAAGGTTTCTCCGGGCTCCCAGGGGGCTCCCCCAGGCTCATGTCCGGCTGTGCTACAGCCATCCGGACATTTAACACGCGTGACATGTTAAAGCTGACGCAGCACGTGTACTTGGAGAACAGCGCAGCTGTCCAATTTAAGACGATCGCTGCTTGAGGAAGAGGCAGATGTGGCACCTGCCATGCGTCCTGCTGTGAAGCTGCCCCGGAAGCCCTTGGGAGGGCAGAAAGGCGGGGTGCGGATCCTGTCAGTAACAGAGAATCCTGTCAAATGGGTGCCGGTGGCCGGCTCAGGGGGTCACACAGATGGTGTGCTGGGAGGTATCAGTCCACCTCTGGTGCCGTTTCCCCATCCTGAAACTGCCTCCGGGTGTCTCACGGTTTGCATCGCGGGGGGAAACATACACACATTATGTTGTCAAACACTTTCACGGCCGGAGTTCATTAGTTGCTGTAGATTTTTCCGGGCTGACTGGCCGTGGTCTTGGCATTGTAGGACCTGATGTTTCGCCAGCAGTTGTGACTGGCATCCTCAGAGGTATAACACAGAAAGAGGGAGTACTCTCTGTGTCGAGGTGAGAAGGAAAACGGTAGGCAGGTAATTTATATCTACTCCAGAAGGTGGGGTAGGGCTGAGTCATTACCTTGAAGGAGTTTCCCAGACTGTGAAAACATGCTAATGGAGGAGCTTTCCTCCCCCCCCCCAGAGTATGCTATAGATATACATTTAATATGCGAGGAGTATATATATATTTTCATGTTTTATTTGTAATTTTCATAACATAAACAGTATAAACATAAATAGTAATAGACACTATTTAGAGTCTATTGGTCATATTTGTTATCTTGGAGGAGCTTTCCTGAGGAGGTTCTTTTGCATATGGATTGGCTGTTGAAATTCTAATCTTATTGTAAGAGGTGGAGCACTAATGTGCATGCATTAACGTGGGCACCCGGTGTGGGGGGGGAGTACCATCTCTCTGGCACCTCTCAGGCGAGGAAAATGGTGCCGGGGGGGGGGGCCTTAACCCTCCCTCTGCTGGAGCCATGGTCCTGATCCATGTGGAGCCCTCGTGCACCTGCTTTTCAGAGGAGGAAAAAACTGCTGGGAGCTCCCTGCCTGCTGGGTCTCTCAGCATCCCCTCTGCCTGAGCCTGAAACCGCGCGGCTGTCCTTGGAAAGAGCAAACTCTGGAGGGGAGGCCCAGCTGTCGCTGGTTACAGCACGCTGGGGGTTGTGGTCTCCGCCGCTGAGAGAAAGCAAAGGATTCCAGCTTAGGAACAGGGTGGTGTGGTGGTCAGAGCGCTGCTGGGCTGGGGCTTTGGAGAACCAGATCCAAGTCTGTGTTCTGCCGTGAAGCTTGCAGGGCCGTCAGTCTCTCTTGGTGCCACCTGCCTCGCAGGACTGCCGTGTGGTGGAATGGAGGAGAGGGGACAGGTGCATCCCACCCTGGACATCCTGAAGGAAGGGCCGGATGAGAACACGCTCCAAGAAACAAACAGGCAGAGCCGTGCCCTACAGCATGCTCAAGAGATCGATCAATGCCACGAAACTATTGCAAAACAAGGGGATAAATGATCATAAAAACGCCGTGTCTCCAGAGGCACAACAAAATATTTTTTAAAACTACAAAGTCCAGCCCAATAATGAAGCAAAATGGCAGAAACTGCCTCTGCCTGCCCGCTGGGCTGGGGGGGGAGGGGGGCGAGCCACGTCATCGACGTCCCTTGTTTTCTCCACAGTACATGAAGATGATGGGCGTCAATTCCAGCAGCCATTTCTTTGCCTGGTTCCTGGAGTGCGCCTCCTTCCTCCTCATCACGGTCACCTTCCTCATCCTGATCCTCAAAGTGGGCAACATCCTCCCCAAGAGCAACGTCGCCATCCTGTTCCTGTACCTCACCGACTACAGCTTCTCCATCATCGCCATGTGCTACCTCATCAGCGTCTTCTTCAACAACACCAACATCGCCGCTCTGGTCGGGAGCCTCGTGTACATCCTGACCTTCTTCCCCTTCATCGTGCTCCTGGTTGTGGAGAATCACGTCAGCTTCTCCGTCAAGAGCCTGCTGGTAAATCCCTCCTCGCTTTGGGAAGCCGGCCCGGGTGCGTCTCTTGGACACTGGGAGAGCCCCAGGAGCCCCAGGAGGAAAGGCTGAGGGACTTCTTGGGAAGGTTCAGCCTGGAGCAGAGGAGGTTGCCTTGGGCAGGGGGGGGGGGTTGGACTAGATGGTCTGCATGGCCCCTCCCAACTCTATGGTTCTATGAGGGGGACAGGACGGCTCGGGCTGTGTCCCTTAGAGGAGGAGGAGGGCAGGGAGCTGCTCCTGTCTGCAGCAGGGGAGAGGGTTTAAATTAAATTAAGGGCAGGAAGATACCAGCTGGATTTTAGGAAAAACTTCTTGACAGTCAGAGCTGTGCACCAGTGGAATCAGCTGCCGAGGGCGGTGGTGAGCTCCCCCTCCCTGGGCAGTCTTCAAGCAGCGGCTGGACAAAAGCTTGTCAGGGAAGCTGTAGGCTGATCCTGCACTGAGAAGGGGGGGTTGGACTAGATGTCCTCTATGGCCCCTTCCCACTCTGTGATTCTGTGATTCTAGAGCCTCCCCAATGTCCTTCTGGATTGGGGGAGGGGGACCTCGGGGTCACGAAGCTGCCTTGTCAGGCCAGCTGGCCCATCAGAGTCAGTTTTGTGTACTCAGACTGGCAGCGGCTCTCCAGGGTCTCAGGAAAGAGGTATTTCACGTCACCTGCTGCCTGGTGCTTCCAACAGGAGATGCCAGGGATCGAACCTGGAACCTTCAGTAGGCCAAGCAAGTATACCACTGAGCCACAGGCCCTCCTAGCACACTCACACAGCTGAGACATGGGTTTTCTTTTGGCTGTACCCGACGGGGACCTCGTCCAGATCTGGCACTGGGTTTTTGTGAGGCCTCAAGCAAGAGGCCGTCACTTGCCTTCCTTGTCCAGAAGCCAGTGCTCCTGAGAATGTGTGTGTTTCCCCTTGCCACTGAAGAGTGATGACCGGAATCCAAACATCTGAGGTTACGGGAGGGGCCTTACAAGGCACACCAGAGGTTTCTCCTTCTGCCAGTGTGACTCCAGGGTGTATCCTCCCTAACAGGGACGCCGGTGGCCAGGGTCAGTGATGGCCAATGCCTGGCTCTGCTCAGTGCTGATGCCGGCCTTGTCCTTGCTGTTGAGATCCTGGTTCATTGGATGCCCGATAGGTTGCAGTAAGATGAGAGTCTTTGAGTCCATTTCATGAATTGACCCAAGAGAACATAACCCACCCTCTCTGAGTCCAGCAAAGCAGTGGAGAAGATCTGTTGCCACGTCTCCACAGGGACAAGGACTCCCCCCCCCCCCCCGTGCTCAGCATGACTTCTGCAGTCCCCTCTGCCTTTTCAGGCTGCCTCAGGAGGGGGACCTGTGGAAGTCATGTTCCATGAGCCGGAATATGTCCCGCTGGATCCACCCCATGGGCTGTTGAGCTTTAGATGTCTGCTGCTAGTGCTTCCTTCAAGTTGTCCCACTGGTGGGCCTCCTGAGGGCCCCTGGGTTTTGGCCACTGTGTGTGACACAGAAGAGTGTTGCACTGGGTGGGCCATTGGCCTGATCCAACATGGCTTCTCTTACGCTCTTAAGCCCGTGCTGAAGGGTGCAGAGTGCAGGTGCAGAGAGGCCCAAGTTGGCCCTCTCGGCTCCTCTGGAAAGCTCCCTTGGCCACCTCAGGTAATATCTCTTTCTCCAGGCCAGTTTGGCCCCGGGGATCCTGGAGGTTTCTTTGTCATTTTCTGGGCATGGAACAGCGGTCACTGCGGGTGTGGAGGGGGGGAGGTATTTTTGAATTTCCTGCACTGTGCAGGGGGTTGGACTAGATGACCCCGGAGGTCCCTTCCAGCTATGATTCTGTGATTCTAAGTGAAGTCACGACACTTTGGAAGGAAAAAATAGTTCTCGGATCTCCTTGACGGACCAGTAAGACCCCAAAGAAGGTAGATCTTTAGGGGGGCATTGGCACGCACGCACGCACACACACACACACCCCTGGCCAGGCTCTCCCTTTGCTGTGAGTGGCTCCTGAATGGCTGGTGTCATGTATAGATGAACCCACCATGGGGCAGCTTCCTTGGGAAAGACCCATGGCACCGCCCGTTCCTGGTCAGCTGCCAGTTCCATGTTCAGGACGATGCACAACCCCACCCACGAGATCACTGCCTTGGCTGCGTGGGAGACAGAGTTGTTGAGAAGTCTTCAGTCCAGGGGTGGTGAACTCATTTGTGATGAGGGCCGGATCTGACACGAATCAGACCTTGTCGGGCCGGGCCGCGTGTGTCGTGAAATGTGATGCCAGGTAGCCGAGATATAAACTTTATAAAGGGCACAAACACAAAGGATGTTTTTACTTAAAATAAAAACAGGCTTAAAACACTAGCTCTGTAAGCTGCAAGCCTACTTTTGATTTATCGACATTCACCACAGAAATCTCATGCTCAGAGTTCTGAGCCTAGGACCCAGGTTAAAACATGAGATGGCTGAGCGGTTAAGAGAGTCTGGCGAGGCAAGCTAGGATGCAGCAGCAGCAGAACTGGAAGCAGGAGATGGCCAGATCCACTGCAGGCCTGATGGAAGCCCTCCAGGGGCCTGGTCCGGCCCCTGGGCTGCATGTTCGACCCCCCTGCTTTAGTCTGATGATCAGTCTTGGACAACATAAATCACACTAATAACGCCCTCCCTCGTACTGAAGCCACTGCAGCCAAAAAGCTCCTAGAAAGTGGCTGGAGCACCAATTAAAGGGATGCTCAAACTTCTTTTTGTATGGCTGGTCTAAGGACTGTAGACATGAACTGAATTGAATTGATGCTCAATTTGGGAGGGAGCCGGGCAAACGGAAGGTTCAGAAGACACTGTCGCTGATTCAGCTGATTTACTCCACGCTTATCCAAGCAGATAGCACAATGGATAGAAAGTCTGGCTCAAATGTGGGGTGCCACGTTCAAGTCCTGGCTCACCTAATGAGCTCACTTAGTGGACAAGGCTAGTAGAATTGTTTTGAGGACAGAACGAATTCAGCTTTGAGCTCCTTGGAGGAACGTGAAAGGAAAAGATAAATATACAGGGGTCTCAGTGCTCCCCTCTGCTCTCGCGGAAGATTCCTTCCTCTTTCTTTGCAGTGTTTTTTTGTGTAGCTGAATTGTGCTGTGTGACTCGACTTGAGCCTACAGTTGTGTACTTGGAGCTGCCGGGGGGTCTGTCTCCATGCAGCCTGGTGACACAGTCCCCCCCCCCCCTGCACACACACACACACTCCTGTTTTGTTTCCCCCCAGAGCCTCTTGTCCCCCACGGCCTTCAGCTATGCCAGCCAGTATATCGCCCGCTACGAAGAGCAAGGCATTGGTACGTGTGCGTCCTGGTGAGGAGTGGGGCTGGCGGCTGGGTAGCCCTGGCAGGATTCCCTTCGGTCTTCTAACAGGGCGTTTTTTTGGCAGGCCTGCAGTGGCACAATGTGTATCGGTCGCCCATGACGGGAGACAACACGAACTTTGGCTGGATGTGTTGGCTGATTCTGATCGATTCCTTCATTTATTTCATTCTGGGGTGGTACATCAGGAATGTCTTCCCAGGTAAGTGGGATAACATTTGTTCTTTACACACACACACACACCCCACACACAGATTGGATCAGAAATGTATGATTCACAGTCACTCCTGGGAGATCACCAGAAACCCACCCTCTCTGTTTGAAGCTTTTACCTCTCGTGCTGTGAGACTGCATGATGTGGAGAGGGGGAAGGGTTGCATGTGTGTGTGTGTGAGAGAGAGAGACAGCTGGCTTGTGAAATGACTTTCCCCTTTCAGGTTGCATTGGCCGGTGCATTTATGGCCCGTCTGCATTGCAGGCTGATGCTTGGCACTTGGCAGTGACTGCAGGACGTGCTCTGGCCCTTTTGGTCATCATCTTCCCTGCTGTGTTTCCGTAGACACCATACCATAGAGATCCAGGGCTGCATGCGTGGGGTGTCCATCCTAGGACGTTATTATCGGGATGTCCTGGTGGCTTCCATAAAACCAAGCCTCTTGGCTCTCCCCAAGTGACTTAAACATACGGGCACCAGCCTGAATGCTCACGGGCACGCCGGCGGGCCCACTGTTGGAAACACTGTTGGAAACTGGCGAGGTCAGGAGCAATCCTAAGCCGGTCTGCTTGGAAGGAAGCCCCATTGCATTCAGTTGGGTCTACTCCAGGGGGAGTGTGGTTCAGATAGTAGCACCCCCTGCGCTTTGTCTGCCCCACCACTTACTCTGAAATAGTTAAGATAAACTGAAAATGGCTTAGACCTGAAGCGCTCCGGGCCCAGAGGGTCCCCAACTTTTTCGAGCCCAGGGGCCCCCTTTGGAATCCTGACGCAGG
This sequence comes from Gekko japonicus, assembly GCF_001447785.1. NCBI lineage: Eukaryota > Metazoa > Chordata > Lepidosauria > Squamata > Gekkonidae > Gekko > Gekko japonicus. The sequence continues at coordinate 788,312 of NW_015174293.1, forward strand.
GTGGTGGGCGCAGCTTCACAAGGGCTGCTTCAAAAGGGCTGCTGCAAGAGGTCGAGCTAGCCAGAGAATGGCTGCCGCCTCTTACCTCCGGTCACACAATGACGATCCTCGTGCTGTGGTGGCAGCTGCCGCCAAAGCAACATTTTTAGAAATCTGCACAGCCCATCAGATCTCCACTGGCCAATCAGAAGCCTTGCTGGGCATAAGCCCCAACTGGCCCCGCCCACTTTCCAAGAGCACTTGAGGGTCACCGGGCCGGGGGATCCCTGCTGTAGCGCAGGAAAACAGGCACTAACCCAGGCACCCTTCCTTTCGCACGCACCCCAGGGAAGTACGGCATGGCGGCTCCGTGGTATTTCCCACTCCTCCCATCGTACTGGGCAGAGCGCTACGGATACATCCCGCTGTGGAACGGAAAGAGCAAAGCCCTTGACTTCACCAGCTTCTTCTTGAGGAAAGAGGCGGCGTTCCCTGAGAAGATGTGTACGTATCTTCACCTTCAGCACAGAGAACCGTAGGTTTACTTGCCTGGGAATCTGAGGGCCATGCCGACAGTGGGGGTGATGGGCGTTCGCCAAAATCTGAAGTCCAGCTGTGACCCTGAACATGACGCAAGTATGAATGGGAAGGCCGCCTCTGTCAGTCCACTTTACCTTTGCCTTCTGGTTCCACACCCTTTGGGGGCCGATTCAGGCGGGAGGATGTGGCCTTTGCTGATCTCCTTGTAACCGCCTAGGAGGAGAAGGGACTCTTGCCTGAGCCTGCAGGACATGTCACGCCACCTTGGTGGCTAATTACTGAGTGCACTTTATTAACAGTGTTAAATGTTAAGTTTTAAATGTTTTAACTGTATATGAATCTTGGCACATTGTGCCAGGCAATGTGAGCCGCCCTGAGCCCGCTTGCGGGGAGGGCGGGTTAGAAATATAATAAATAAATAAATAAAATCTGGAGGGTAATTCAGATCCCGACATCTGATGGGGTTTTTTTTTCCAGATTCAGACTGCTTTATTTATTTATTATTTAATTCCGTCTATACCCCACCCTCCACACCGACAGGGGGGCTCAGGGGGGCTTACATAGAATTTCATATACAATGCAATTAAAACCTATCAAAGGCATATCAACATAAAACGCTGCAATAGGGTGAGATGGTGTGTGTGTGTGTGTGTGTGAGTGAGTGTGCAGGCACATGTATGAGTGGAAGTGGGCAGGAAGCTCTTCGTAAATAACATCCCCTTCACTCTCTGTCAGAGAGAGACAGGCGCGCACCTGTGTGTCTCCACCTAGGCATGTCTCATTCTGAGCACTGACTTGCTGCTATGTCTCCCCTGCCTTGGAGACATGTCAAAGTGGGTGAGTGGGCATGTGCACCTGTCCCTCCCTAGCTCTAGAACGAAGCACCTGTGAGCCATACCACAGGGCAGCCAGGTCTCACCCCTGCAGCCGCAGCCGCTCCCTCGTCATTTCACACAGCATCTGTCTTGTCTTCTTGTCGTTCCCTAGATGTTCAGAGCGCTTTGCCTTCTAACCTGGAGCCAGAGCCTTGCAACCTAACCGTGGGAGTCTCTCTGCATGGCATAACCAAGACCTATGGATCCAAAGCTGCTGTTCAGAACCTCAACCTGAAGTTTTATGAAGGAAACATTACGTCCTTGCTGGGTCACAACGGAGCTGGGAAAACGACGACCATGTAGGTGGCCCTGAGAGGGGAGCCGTGCAGCACGGCAAGGAAGACAGCTTTGTAGTGAGCCACGAGGGGCCGTTTTGAAAGACCTTCCGATGGCATCAGAAGTTTGCCTTGGAGGCCCATTTTCTTGAAGTTCCCCTGCGTCATGTTTCCAGAGCAGTTTGCTCTCTCAGCAGGACTCCTCCTTTTTCCCAGGAAGGCAGAGTTCTGCTGCTTGAAAGGGTTTCTCTGCTTCCAGGCCAGTAAACAGTAACATCCCTGGGTGCTAAAGCATTTGTTTCATAGTAAAGGAGTGCCCTGCGGCAGTTAGGTTTGGCTTCTGGTCTTCCTGTGTGGTGGGGGGAGGGGGGGGGATGACCGACAGCACATCTTGTGCTGAGAATTATACATTAGCACAAGGACTGCTGGTGCCCATTCAAACCAGACCCCGTGAAGAGTTTGGGGACTGGCGGAGCCTCTGGAAGACCTTCCTGCTGGGCCAGTCTGGAGCGCTTCCCAACCCAGAGGGTTGTGGGAAGCCCCTCAGAAGCCCAGTTTGGTACACAGAGTTGTGATAAAAAAAACCCTAGAATATGTTTCGGGAGGACTGGAGGTCTACTGTACAGGAGCAATTGCCACTGATTTTCTTTCACGGGGAAAGTTACACCATAGAAACACAGCTGGAATTAAAACCCACCCCTGTCTGAAACACCCTCCATAGTCAAAATTAAGAAATATTCCATATCTGATTGGTTTTAAATTTAGTTTTATTTTGGGCTGAAAGGAATGCAGGCTTGCAGTGTTTTTTCCCCAGTTCTTCTGGGGAAGTCAGAGCCCATGGAAAATAAGTGCTGTCTGTTTCATGGACTCTCGGTTTA